>NC_067137.1:20525202-20690261 GCF_903995435.1 Acomys russatus
TCAACAAAATAGCAAAATAAAAATCGCAGGCCTTTAACCCCAGCACTCAGGAGGCAGCAGCAGGTGGATCTCTGTGAGGTAAGAGGCCAGCCTGGTATACAAGGAGTTCCAGAACAGCCAGGGATACACAACAGAGAAAACCTCATCTTGAAAAACCAGTAAGTAAATAAATATCATTCAAGAATCAGTAGCTTTTTATACATCATTTTTAAAAAAATCCTCACAGGGTGTTAGGGGAGGGTATGTCTCTAACCACATTACTTGGGAGGCAGAGGCATACAGATCCCTGAGTTCAGGTCCAGGTTAGTCTACAGAGTGAGTTCCAGGATAGCCAGAGTACACAGAAAAACCCTGTCTCAGAAAAACAAAACAAAACAACACACTGAGAAAACAACCAGGAAAGTAATCTCACTCACAACAGTCTGGCGGGAGGGGGAGGTCCTAACCCTAACCTCCCAAAACCATAAAAGGTTGCTGGGGCTGGTATGATGTATTTTGATGCTAATTTTCCATCACATCTGGAAAAGGTAAGAGACTGGTGTGGCTAAGGTTCCCAGGCTTGGAGAAACAGAATGAATCTTGGGAAGAAGGGAAACTGAAGGAGAGGAGAGGAGAAGGCTCTTGCCATCATGGGCTAGTTGCAGGAGAAGCACATGGCCAGCATGGATGGAGATTTGGCCCAGATGAAGAACATTAGCAAGTATATGGGATTATGGATGGGAGGTAGCTTGATAGAAATTATTAGAAGCAGATGGCATGGGATTGGGACAGGGATCCCATACTTGCCCCACTATGGGAAGTAGTTTAGGAGATTAATATCTGCCCTGCCCAGGTTAACTAAGGCTATTTTAAAATATAACAAGTGTCTGTGTCTTCACTGATTGCTAGTGGGTTATACTGCTGCAATAATAATTATAGGCCTGGTAATAAACATTATTAGGCCATACTGGTAAGTTAACAACAACAAAAGGCCTCTATGATAAAAATGTTAAAACACTAAAGAAAGACACTGAAGACACTAGAAAGAACAAAGATTTCCTGTTACAGAACGGCAGAATTTATACTGTGAATGCAGCCAAGTGACGTTAATACTGTTGACTTGACAGAAGGATCCAGGAAACATGCCTCTGGATATATCTCTGAGGGATTACCTAGGCTGGGTTAGCTGAAAGGAGACCCACCTAACTGTAGGCAGCAGTGTCCCATGGCCTGGGATGCTAGTCTGAATAGAAAGGATAAAGCTGAGTGAGGTCCAGTGTGGACCAGCAGCTCCTTCAGGACTTCAATACACTGTGGCCAGCTGCCTTATGCTCCTGTCACCTGCGTTCCACACCAGTTAAGCTGTACCCTGCAACCCTGAGCCAAACTAAGCTCTTCCTTCCTTAAGTTGCTTCTGTCAACTATTGTGTAACAACAGAAAAAATAACTGATACAAGATGTATGAAGTGTCAAAATTAAACTCACTACCTTATACAATTAATACATGCTGATTTAAGACACATGAGCATCGCACATCCTAACCTCTGAAAGTGACAAATGTCCTGTAGAAAAACAAAAGAGGCTCTGTAAACGTTGTTATTAAGTACCATACAATGGGGGGGGGGTTCTTTGAAATATCAGGGAAGAGAAAGGCAACAGGGAAGTTGCACACAGGAGAGGAGAAAGGAGCTGTGGCCATAGAGACAAGGGCTGGAGTGATCAAACCACAGAGGAGTGCTAGCAGCTGCCATAGGCTGTGCGGCCACAGCGAGTCTCCTCTGGAGCCCCTGAGGTGCTACAACCCTGCTACTCTTGACCTTGGCTGACTAACAACATTTCAGATTGCTGTTGAAAGCCACCATGTCTGTGGTAATGTATTACAACAGCTGTAGGAAACTAATGTAAACACCTATCAGCCTCTAAGAAATGCTAGTGAGTACCAGCAGGTGGAAAGGCCCTCAAGAAGTCCTAAAAACAACCACAAAAGACAAAATCAGACATTTAAGAGTTAACTCAAAGTAAGAATATAAGCCTCCCTTTTTTTCTGAGACTTGAAATTCTAGACTAAAAAGGGAATAAATATAGCTTTGGGAACAATCGAATCCAATAAAGACTCAGTTCCCATCAATTACTAATTATAAAAATGCCCATCTTATGTAAGCATTTTCATTTGCTTGTTTTGTTTTGAGGCAGGGTTTCCCTGTGTAGGCCTGGATGTCCTGGAACTTGCTCGGTAGACCAGACTGGACTCAGGGGTCACAAAGAACTCACAGAGACCAGTGCTGAGATTAAAGGCTGCACTACCATGGTCTGGCTGGAAGCATTGTCTTAACCAAGGTTCCCTTCTCTCAGTGCCGTTAGCTTGTGTCAAGTTGAAATAAAACTATCTAACACACATACACCTACAATATTTTTATTTATTAAAAAAGTTCATATATGTATAAAACATATTTTTATCAAACCCACTTGCACTCCCCCTCTACTTCCCATTTGCCCCCCCTTTTAATAACACACTAAGTACAATTACTGTTGCCTGTAAGTACATAGGTGTTGGGCCATACACCAGAACATGGTCAACCTACCAATGGTCACAACCCCAAAGAAAAAATGATTCTTCTTCCCTAAGGAGCCACCAACTTCCAAAACCTCCTCAACGCATGGACTAGGTAAACGGACACGTGACACTGAAGTGAACTGAATGTTTACATGTCCATTTACCCATTCACAGTATACAGAGTACTTCCAACCTTCCAGAAGGTTTCCTACACGTCCCCTCCCTGACACCATGACCAACAACCTGGAGTAATCACCACTCAGACTTCTGTCTTCCACAGCTGTTATACGTGTTTTCAAGGCGGAACAAAATCTGCTGTGCTTCCTTATGCCTACAGGGTCATTGTGTGCTTATAGTGCTTTAGCAATGCTTCATGTTTTAATACATCACAATTTACTAAGCTGCTCTGCTGCTGTAGATTTGTGCGTATTATGAATGAAGACACCATGAACATTCTTTCAATAAACAGGTGCATTTGTTTCTCATGAGTATAGCTAGGGCTGAGCAGCCGGATCATGGGTAGGAGTGGACAAAGCCACACCATGTCAAAGTGACTGTATGTGACATTTTACACTCGTACCAATAGGACAGTTTGGTTGGCCGTCATCCACAACAGCACTAGCAGGGGTCATCTTTTATATTTAGCCACTCTGGAAGGTGTACAGTAGCATCTTGTTACAAATAGCTTCTTCCTGCCTGTATCTTGCTCTTCATTCTCTTAGTGACTCTACATGTTAAAAAGTCTAAAGGCAAACTTATCAATAAGTTTTAAGGTCACTGCTTTTTGCATCTTTTGAATATATATGTCTAAGCTACCTCAGTGCTCATTTGTGTCTATGATTTGAAGGTTTCTGCAACATGTTCAAAATAAATGAAATCCTGCAACTGTAGCCAGTTTGCACTTTCACTGGAGTCGAGTGCCCTGCACTGTGTTCTGTTGTCCACGCTTAGTAATTCTAGTGCTATAAACATTTGCATGATCTGTTTACAACCAGCTAATCTCATCAGCAACTGCTTGCACACTAACATCACTTCTGTGCAAATACATAAGAACCCGAATAAGCGGGGGTGTGGGGGGTGGGGGGTGGAAATACGTGTCTATAATCCCACCGTTTGAGAACTGGGGGCAAAAGGATCAGGGATCAAGATCAGTTTCAGCTACATACAGAATTCAGAGCCAGCCTGGGCTACATAAGACCTGGTCTCAAAATAACAACAAGAAAACCTAATTTAAACAAACAAACATACATACATACATACATACATATTCCAATACCCATTCTCCCAGCAGTATTCAGTTTTTCCAAAACATATGTTATACTAGTCTTCCCACTCCCTTAGAACCATCACAAAGAATCCAGCCAGCCTTTCCTTGTCATCAGTCAGCAGTAACTCCAATTTCCAACTGTCAGTTACAAAACACACAATTTTTATTTTGTGGAGGACCTCTGCCTCCGCCTCTCCACACCCAATCCACTTTACATTCTATTCTCATTTCCAAATTCCTGGAATCTGAACTCAGTTCCTCACTAGCTCATGCCCAGCCTAGCCTACACACCAAATCTGTATTAGGAAACTTGTCTTTTTTTCCTTTTTTTTTTTTTTTTTCTGAGACAGGGTTTCTCTGTGTAGCCATGGCTGTCATGGAACTTGCTCTGTAGACCAGGCTGGCCTTGAACTCTGAGAGCCGCCTGCCTCTGCCTCCTGAGTCCTGGGATTAAAGGTGGTGACCTGGCATGAAACTGTCTTTTAACTAGTCTCTTCTTTACATTCTGTCACTAAAGTCACTTCTCAAGAACATAACTAGGTGTGAAACTTCATATTAGCCTGTAATCCCAGCACTTGATAAGCTGAGGCAGGAGGATAACCACATATTTGAAGCCAGCAACAAGGCAAGTTCCAGGCTAGCCTGAGCTAGAGTGAGACTTTTGTCTCAAAAAAAAAAAAAAAAAGTAAACAAATAAGCAGAACAGAAAGTTGGTCACATTACTTTATGTCTTAATTAGGATCTCTAGTGCTGTGACAAAACACCATGAGCAAAAGCAATGAGGGAAGAAAGGGTTCACTTCAACTTACAAGTCTCTGTCACAGCACATCAATGAGTTTTAATAGTCAGGGCAGGAACCTGGAGGCAAGAACTGGGGCCATGGAAACACAAATGCTACTTACTGGCTTGCCAGCATTCCCATGGCTTGCTAGGGCTGCTTTCTTATAGGGCTCAGAACCATCTGCTAAGGGATAGCACCACTCACAGAAGGCTGGGCCCTTCCCCATCAATCATTAATCAAAACTATGGCCCACACACATACTAGCCCCAGGCAATCTGCTGGGGGCATTTTCTCAACTGAGGTTCCTCTTCCCAGGCAACTCTGTCAAGCTGACAGAAAAGAACAGCTAGGGCTGTAGACTTAGTGTCCTTGTTCATCCTTACTGGCCACAGCATAACATGAGCCTTAGATGAAGGTGAGAATTCACAGCCTGGACCTGACTCTTCCTGTCCTCCCTGTGAAAGGATACATACAATCTCTCCTTTATCCTGCCTTGACAGTTTCCTCCTATGCACTTTTAGAGGCTGGCCTCCCTTAGGCTCTGTTTGGCTTGCTTCCTCACATAGGTAGGCCAGTCCCAGCAAGAAGATCACAAGTTCAAGGCCTTCCTGGGCTAAAGAATGAGTTCAGGGCTAATTTTGGCAACTCAGTAAGACCCTGTCTCACAATAAAAATAGAAAAGGGGCTGGGGATAGTTCAGTGCTAGGGCACTTGCTTAGATGTACAAGCCGCTACACTCAATCCACAGTACAGGAAAGACTGAGAAAAGGAGTGGCGGCCACAAGCTGGACTCAGCAATGCTGGCTGTGACAACCGACTTAAAACTTCTCGTTCCCTCCAGTGGGGCTCTGCTGTCCAGCCTCAGCAGAAGAGGATGTGCTGAGTCCTGATGGGACTTGATGTGCAGGGGTAGACTGGTGGGTTGGTGGGGGGGTGGTGCAGGACTGTCCCTTTTCTGAACAGTAAGGGGAGGGGGAGGGTAAGTAGGATTGGGAGGAGAGGAGGGAGGGGCTACAATTGTGATGTAAAGCAAACAAAAAAATAAAATAAATTGATTTAAAAAACGTCAATTTACTCCAGCTTTCTCAACTGTTAAAGTAGTAGGCATTTACACGGGTGTTGGCTGACTGACTTGACACAACACCAAATAAGAGTTGCACATACTAATAAATGTCCATTTTTTAGCACTGTTTTCAAGTCTTTTATATGACCTGTCTTTTCTCCCTTTACAAAACTTTAATGAAGACGGCTTGGTGAAGAAATGTCATCTCCATTCAGAGACAAAGCAAAGCACCCCACAGAAGTTATGTAATTACCATATTTTAAGAAGCATTCTAGTTACCACCACATACAACCTCAGGCCCAGGCCAAACTGACCCTATTTGCCAAGATTCAGTTTGGAAGACTCCGCTCCTGACATCTGCAGTAGCTAGCCTTTAGCCCTGGTGGGAAGAGGGAGCCGCAGCATTTGCTCAACTTAAAGCCATGTGGAAACCACTGTGCCAGATAGTCACTGGCCACTCCTGAGGCAGTAGCTATTGGGGACTGAAGCTAAGTGCTCCTGTGAGTTTTCAATTCTCTCTCTCTCTCTCTATCTATCTATCTATCTATCTAATAATTCAAAAATACACAAGTTTGGTTAAAAGCACTCACTGTTCTTTTTAGGGAACCAGGGTTGGGTTCCCAACACACATATTAGGCAACTCAAAACACATCTGTAACTCTAGTCCAGATCTCCACATTGCATAATGCATAGAAACTCATGAAGCCTCATACACAAATAAATTTTTTAAGTACACAAATTTTGCAGTCTCTCATCAGAATAGTATTTTTAAAAGTAGCCCAACTATTTAAACTTTTTATGACAAGGTGTTTCTTTACCGAAATACATCATGTAGATGAATGGGAAGAATTTTATTTTGGTAATGCCTTCACCAACTTCTTTTTCAATACTTTTTTTGGACTTAAACTAAATGCAAATAGCCGAGCTCAGAGGAGAGGAAGAGAGGTGCAAGCCTGTAATCCCAGTACTCGGGGAGGTAGAGGCAGGCAGATCTCTGTGAGTTCCAGGCCAACCTGGTCTACAAAGTCAGGACAGCCAGGGCTACACAGAGAAACTATGTCTCAAAACAACAGCAAAAACAAACCAAACAAAAAAACAGACTTGCCCACACCCATTCAGAGTACACTGAATAGAGTAAGTGAAATTCAAAGACAACTAAACCTTCAATCAAGATCCAGGAAACAAACCACATAGAAAACCTCTTATATCTTTATTGCTTCTAGTCAAACATAAACTTAGATGTTAAGATACAACCTGAAAGACCCAACTGGCCAGATGGGCGTGGTGAAACACGCCTACTAGCGCACCAATACTAGAACAGGGGCAAGAAGGACCAAGAGTTAGAAAGCCAGCCCATAGCAAGAGCACGTCTTTAAAAAAAAAAAAAAGAAAGAAAGAAAGAAAGAAAAAGAAAAATGTAGCCCGACGTCTGCCTCCAATGAGGCCTACCTTTCCATCAGTGACACTGCCGCCTAGACCTAGGGCGCACCTCTGTCACCTGCCTGCAAGAAACAAGCAACTTGGGCCCTGAAAAACTCTCCTGTGGGCCTTGCACGTGGTGACCCCTGGGAAGCCTTGTGTGCGTGGGATGTGACAACACCTTAGGCGGTGTTTGGAGAGCCGGCAGCTCCCGGGTCCGCGGAGGTGTGGTGTGGACGGAAAGGTGCCTGCCCGTGGACACAGACGGGGCACCCGGCGCTCTTCGCCCCGCAGCCCGCTCGGCTCCGGAGGCCTCCACCTCCCTAGAGTCACTCGCCCTTGCCCTCCGCCCAATCGTGCAGGCGACCGTCCCCCAGGGCCCACCCGAGGAGGCCTGCGCTCTGGGAAAGCCGCCGCGCTACAGCTCTCCATCCGCCCACTTGGGGAAATCCTCTGGCCGCCGCCATGTTCCCCGCGCCGAAACCCGCACCTGACACCGCGGGCCGCGCACCTGGGACCCGGGGGAAACGCGCGACGGAGCAGGAACCCTGGGGCGAGCAAGGACACCGCGACTCCACGGGGGGTCACAACCTGCCAGCAGAACCCGCCAGCAGAACCCGCCGCTAATTCATCCCGGAGCAGGGAGGCGTCGAGCCCGTCGCCTTAGTAATGCGTCCCTCCAGGCTCCACCCTGATTGGCTACGGGCGCTGTGACGCAAGGCGTCCCCTCTGCGTGGGAAGCCCTTAAGAGGGGCGCTCCGCCCCTCTCCGCAGCCCTGAGAGACCCTGGGCGTGGTCTAGTCTCCTTTAAAGGGGCCGTGCCTAGATCATCTGGCTTCTGCAGTGACTGGCAGAGAAAGCTGGTGGGGTAGAGGAGCACGAAACCATAATTGAACTCAGGGGTGGTCTCCAGGAATAACAAATCTAGAGTACTCATTTGTAACCCTAATTTTTACACCGGGAATCAAAGAGCAAATTAGCGTCCAGCCACTTCTAGAACCCGAGTTCCTGATGGTGCAACTAAAGGCATCTTCAACACCTGAGATTGCTTTATGGGTCAAATCCCAGCCAGTCATTTACAAATCTTTATTGTCTTGCCCCAAGTAAATAAAAAATTAGCATGCTTCCAATTCTAGAAACTGGGTCCTGATGGTCTACAACTAACTGCTCGTCCAATTCCTAAGGTTGCATAATAGATCAGAGACAACAATTTACAAGCCTTTGTGAGCGTGTGCTGGGATTAAAGGCGTGCACCACCACACGTGGTTTAGGATCAGGTCTTAAAATTAGGCAACAGATTACACTCTCCCACTGGGGTGATGTCTGACCCGCCCTTTTACCTATCCCTAATCTGTCTGCCCACATACCTCCTGCCAAAAAGTAATAGTAATAAAAATCTATGTGTTCCATCAGCCATCTTCATAAGGTCAGGTCACGACCCCTGGCTGCCACTTAGACCTTGCTATCCATTACGGTAATTACATCGTCACTGCTTCTCATGGCTGTCTCACTATCCTGGCGTCTGTCATTCCCAGGGTTACTACTAAAGGTTCCTATTTTAGAACAGCACTTCCCATAAGCCCTGTCCTGCTTTTGAAGACAAACACCTCTGAGCTTCTCAATGGTGCTGTTACTCCCAGGCAGAGCATTTTATTTTAAAAATAAGATGCCAGGCAACAGATATTATATTGTATGAGATTTATTATATGAGCTTGGCGCGAGAAGGAAAGCAGGGTGGAGCACCCCAGAGAAAGAAAGACACACAGACAGAGAAGGAAGGAGAGAGGTGAGAGAGAGAGCCCCCAGGAGGGTTTGGCCTTTTGTAATCTTGGGTAGAGGCACACCATTGGGAGGTAGGCAATGACATCATATGTAGGCAGACTGGGGCAGAATCCTAACAGAGCATCTCTCATCACTTTGATAAGCAGTGTCCTCCAGGCACTTTCTGGGGGACAGGGAAAGCCAGGAATCTTTCTAATCAGTTGGCCAATGCATTTGAAGCATCTCTAATATTGTTTTTTCATTCCTACATCCACATTGTAGTCTCAAAAGAGTTCTGTTGTCTCTCTTTTAATATGGCCATTTGCTTTCCTTGTATTTTAAGAAGCATCCAAGCAGTATGTTAGAATTGGATCTCAGAGCTCTAACCATGGCAGAAACAAACAGAACAAAACCACATTTTACCTCCTTTACCATCAAGTCAAGATGAGGTTTGAGCCACAGACCCAAGTAAGCAGACCCTGTATCTTGTATCTTCCAACAAAATCAAAGAGGCCTGCTTGAATCTGCGAGTTCAAGGTTCTCAAGAAAACCTCACCCCAAGGCTCAAGGTTCTGCTGTTTCTGTGTCAGCGCCCCAACTTTGGCATTGGAGATATGCCAAAGATGAGAATCTAGCAGCTTTAAAGTTCTGGAGTCACGCCTAGTCTTCGGTTAGATGGCAAGGGACGAAAACCTTTTAAAATTCTGCTGAACACATCTTCTGACTCTAACCTGCTGCTTGCTTAATAATAGCCATCCATCTCCAAGTCCTTAAAGTATTTCCTCCGAACCTGTCAGTCATCAAAGACGGCATCAGCTAATGTACCTTCTTCTCCTACACCCTTGCCTTGTTCGGCAAAGTCATCTGCCTCGCTACCCCAGGTTCTATTAATACTCCGGTCGCTAGCCATGGAATGGGTCGCTGTTGCCTAGCAATGGGACTCGTCCTCATTATATTCCTCTCCTCTTGAGAATCCCATCTTTAGTTGGCTTCCTAGGAACACCTCCTGCAGGTGGCTTCCTAGAAATGGGGCCTGAAGCAGAGATCCCATTACAGGACTTGCTCTCAAGAAAAAGTGGGGTGAAAGAAACAGAATGTGGAGATGAGAGAGGAGAGCGACGATGATGGTGATGGAGTCTCAGCTGAAGAAAGTCTTGAGCCAGAACCCGTGAGAACCCTGAAGCACAAATTACTCTACAGCCTTGAGGCAGAGGAGTTGAGTCTCTTGTGTTACGTTCCTGTATTGGTGAGTTATCACGAACAGGTGACCTGCGGATGTGGTACAGAACCAGCGCAGCGAGGCAGCCCCCACTCTTCTGAAGGATGTCCTCTGGAGAAGAGGAGCAACTGTGAGCCATTAGCAACCCCAAAGCTCAGGGCAGCAGGAGGATGTGTGCCCCATAGTGCAAGGACCCTGACAGTGTCCACTGCAAACGCATGAGGAACGCTAAGTCAGTGCTAGCTTTTTGAAGGAGCCCGTTATATGACTGCGCATGCCTGGTACTCTCTGGAAAGTCGCAAGAGAAACTCTTGCCAACAGTTGCTTCTGGGTAGAGAAATTGATACCAACAAACTGCTGCATCTGTGTTCCCTATTCTACAGTTAGGATTTTATCCAGGTATGTCTTGTCTTTTTTTATTTTGATGTAGAAAGAAGAGAAAGAAAGAAAGAAAGAAAGAAAGAAAGAAAGAAAGAAAGAAAGAAAGAAAGAAAAAAGGAAAGGCCCCATTTATGTGACCATAAGGTTGCAGGATGATATTAATCTATTCTACTGCCCAGAAGGGTAATTTCTACCAAGTTTCTAAGTCTTTCTTGATTTCCTACAATACAACAACCTCACGAGCCATTGATTTAATAGGCTCATTTAATCTGCAATGCTCAAAGAAACAGGATCACAAGCAGTAAACCCATGCCCTAGTTCTTATTATGCTTTTGTTACTATTAAATGCCTATATGGCCATGTAATTGCTGCTTCTTCCAAATGGGATAGTAATAAGGTAGAATGTGTGCTCAGTAATAGACTTCAGAGAAGGGCCAAGTGAGTTGCTGCCAACAAAATTAGAACAACTCTCTCCATTGGTAATGAGTAGAAGGAACAGAGCTGGCAGAGGCCACGGACACTTAACTGAAGGCCTAAAGCAACCACTTCTGCAGCCCACAGCATCCCTGGCTCAACCAGCATTTGAGGTAGGATGCTTTGATTTCCTAGGAGGCAAGCTTTGTCTTTGGTAATTCGGGAGTTTGGGTGCTACCTTGAATAGAATGGAAGAAGCCTATGCAAATGCATGCCTGCCGGCAGGCCCCGCACATAGGCACACTTTCACGGCATCACTGGCCCCCATATCTTGCTCTATTCTAATCCACACATCTGGCATCTCCAGAATATCTGGTGCACTATCTCTGGAAGGGTCAAGCATGAGAGGCACACAGGCACCTCAAGATATGCACTCCCTCCCTGCAGAGCTGGGTGAGGCGGTGGTCCAGCTTGGCTTTTTTCTCCAGCGTTCTAGAAGCCACTGGCTCCTCTTGTCCCTTGAGACAAGGCCCAAATGCAGGACTGGCTCAACCTTTTATATAGTCTCAAGGTGCTTTAAATCTCTTTTTAATTTCCTTTAATGCTAATTGCTTCTTCCTCTCTTCTTCTCTTTTTCCCCTTCCTTTTCCCCTCCCTCTAACAGTGCCTCCTTCCTTCTTTCTTCTTTTCTTCCTCTTCCTCTTCTTTTCCCCTCTCTTTTTTTCCTAGGACTCTGACTGTACCTAAGTCTCTTATACTTTCTTCATTTATCTCTTCTTGCACTATTGGTTTCTTGACAGAACCCTGACTGATACATTGATAAAAACCTCTATCTCACTTGGGCTAAAATGCGGGGGAAAGGGCATTTCACTTGCTCCTCAGTGCAGACCCTCTGTGTCTGCAAGGAATTCCCCGGTACCCGTGGCTTAACCTACAGGGACATTTATTATTATTATTCAAAGTATAGAACTGATTCTGTAACTCAAGGGTGCCAACAGGTCCCTTCTTCCTCCTTTGCTTCCCACCCTCCAAGGCTCACAGTCAACACAGGAAACAGGAAACAAGAGACAGGTGTTCTATGTTAGAGGCTTTTGTTTGCTTTCTGGTTTTGTTTTGTTTTGTTTTGTTGAACTAGTCTCTTGCTAAACAAAGCTGACCTTGAACTTGAACGTGGTCTGCTTCCACCTTCCCATGCTGAGCTTAGGGGCTGGAGTTACCACCTGCCTGATGATCTGTATTGTTACATGGGGCCTAACCAAACCTCCCAACAAATGTCCCTTTTTGCCCAGTTATCTAAAAACACAGGCCACCTTTATCTGTAAGGAGGTGGAAAGCAAGTATCTAACCTTCTGAACTCTGCAGTGGGATGCAGCTAAGAGAGAGAGGAAGGGGATGGCATCTGCATAGTCAACCTATGTGACAAGTAAACCAACCCTCAGGCCAGTTGTCTCTCTCTGAGAAATTCTTCTAATGTTACTGTATTACATTTATTTGTTGATTTTTGTTGTTGTTGTTGTTGGAGAGGGGAATACTCACACTGCTACAGGATGCTACAGAGGTCAGAAGACAACTTGTAGGAAGGAGTCAAGTGTCGCTTCCCACTGTGTGTGGGTCCAGTAGATCATACTCAGGTGGTCAGCCTTGGCAGCAAACATCTTTGCCTGAGACATTCCTGGTTGGTTGGTTGGTTGGGTTTTTTTGTTTGTTTGTTTTTTGTTTGTTTGTTTGTTTGAGGCAGGGTCTCTCTGTGTACAGTTGGCTGTTCTGGACTCACTTTGTAGACCAGGCTGACCTCAAACTCACAGCAATCCACCTGCCTCTGCCTCCTGAGTGTTGAGATTAAAGGCGTGTGCCACCACCACTGCCCGGCTCTACCTGAGACATTCTTACCCTATTTGCCAGTAGAATTATCTATTCTTTCCCATATCACTTCTCCTAACAGTAATAACCTTTAAGACCCTATGGCAGTCTCTTCAAACTCTGGCGAATGACCTCTAATAGCCGCCCACTATGTCTAGGATGGTCAATCACAAATCGGTATTAACTATATATTTTATTTTTGTTTTCTGGATGCATCTGGAGCCTCAACATTGGGAATGGGCCACTTGTCCCCATTAGCTAATTCCCAGAGACAGCAACCAACCCTCCTAGATAGGAGCCTTTCCTGAGCAAACCAACCAGGCTGTCTGGAGCACCTCACTCCCTAGACCTTATATTCCAAGCCAGTGACACCTGCTGTAGTCACCCCAGGGCTAGGTATAAACTGACAATATGACTGCTCCATGGTGTGGTCGAAGGAAAAGTTTAATTGTAGATATGGGGAAGAGAACAGACAGAGGCATCTGGGAAAGTCCAGAGCAGAGAGAGAAAGTTGTAGAATTTACATGGCCTGCAGACTTGACTGGCCCTGAGAGGAGAGAGACACAGAGAGAGGGCAAAAAAGAGAGAAAGAGCACAGCCAAAATAGCAGCATCATGTGGACAGTGAAAAGCTCTGGAGAGGGCTGCCCACGACCCGGAGGGAGTTTGGGGTAGGGGAGGAGCGGGGAGAGCTGGAATGTTTGCATGGCCTCCATCCGTAGTGTGTGATAGGCGCTTGTGGTTCTGAGGGAACCTGGAGGCTAGCTTGTGCTTTGATGTGCTAATAGGCACCATAGAAAGCCATTTGTCCCTTCTGCCAGTGATAAAATGATTGCTTTGGTACAGAGAGAAACTGGCTTCACAAGTTCCTGGAGGAATGCTGGCTTTTGTCTAACCAAGAGAATTTGGACCTGGCAGCATCCTGTAACAGGACAGCCTGTGCTTTGGCCTACTCTTAAGCCTACCTGCCCTGCTTCACCTACCTACCCATGGAAACCACAGTGGCTTTTCCCCCTGTTCTCCTGCTACTTCTGCCTCTTAACTTCCCCTGTTGTGTCCCCTGAGGCCCCAGAGGGCACTCTGCCAAGCACTTCTCTAGGGAACCATGAAGTGTAAACTGCCTTTTCCATGAGGGTCACCCCCTGATCTGTTGGCTTCCCCATAACGGAGTAGTAATACAACTTCTATTTAATTTGTTTAGATTTGTTCATTTTATCTTTCGTGTGTGAATGTTTGGCTACATGTGTGCATGTGTACCATGTGTTTGCCTGGTGCTCATGAAGGCCAGAAGAGGGTGTTCTATCTCCTGGAACTGAAGTTACAGATGGTTGTGAGCTGCCACGTTGTTGCTGGGAATCGAACCTGAGTCTTCTGCTAGAGTAACAAGTACTCTAAACTGCTGAGCCATCACTCCAGAGCCATAATAGACACACACACACACACACACACACACACACACACACACACACACACACACACATACACACACACACACGTTTCTCTGTGTAGCCCTGGCTGTCCTGGAACTAGTTTTGTAGACCAGGCTGGCCTTTAACTCAGAGATCTACTTGCCTCTGCCTCCTGTGTGCTGGCATTAACGGCATGTGTCACCACCACGCAGTAGCCATGACCTATATTTTAATAGGCTCTCTACATTTGCGCTCTCTCTCTCTCTCTCTCTCTCTCTCTCTCTCTGTCTCTGTCTCTCTCTCTCTCTCTCCCAGTTCTGTTGAATTGCTGTTCCTGCCCTACAGTTGCTCGTTTTCTTTCTTCCTTTTCTTTCTTTTTTTTTGGGGAGGCGTGGGTGGGTGGGTAGGTGGGTTTGGAGACAGGGTTTCTCTGTGTATCCTTGGCTATCCTGGACTTTGTGGACCAGGCTGGCCTCGAACTCACAGTGATTCTTCTACCTCTGCCTCCTGAATGCTGGGAATAAAGGCGTGCTCCACCACGCCCCAGCCCAGTTGCTCTTTTTCTACATCCTCCCACTGAATAAACCTCAGCCACCCACCGTCTTCCCATCAAGCTTGCTACCAGACATGTTAACATTGGCCACCTCCAGAAGTATAGCTTAGCCAGATGTTATGGCTCATACCTATTAATTATAGCATTTGGAAGCCTGGAGCAAGAGGATGATAAGGCAAGACTGGGTTACACATGAGTTCAAGGCCATGTTTGTACTATATAGTATGACTCTGCTCTGCTTGATTTTTGTCAACTAGAGTCAATTAGGAAGAGGGAACCTCAACTGAAGATCTGCCTCCCTTAGACTGGCCTGTGGGCATTTCTGTAACCTTTTTTTTTTTTTTTTTTTTTTTTTGATTGATAGTTGATGTGGTGGGGCCTGTCCTACCGTAGATGGCACCATCCCTGATAGGTGGTCCTGTGAGCCACAGGAAAGATTGCTCTCTGTGAGGCAGGGAGCAAGCTGGTAAGCAGTGCTCCTCTTTGGGCTCAGCTTCTGTTCCTGCCTCCACGTTCTTGCCTTGAGCTCCTGCTCTGGCTTCCCATGGCTGACTTGTAACTTTGTGGTGAACCAAGCTTTCCTCCTCAAGGTGCTTTTAACCATGATGTTTTATCCTAGCATTAGGAAGGCAAACTAACACAGACCCTGTCTCAGACAACAAAGACAGCTAATTTTTAAAAAATATGTATTTTCATAAAGAAGCATGAAAGGCCACATTCTTTTGGGGCTGAGGAGAAACATTAAAGGAGAGAAGTCTATCTGCTATAAATGTGTTTAATTATTTCACTTTACCATAAGCCCAGACATAATATATTATCTTCATTTTACAGCTATGATACTAGGGTTAGGGTTGAACTTTGCTGTTGATGCTGTAACAAATTTGACACAAACTGAGTGGCTTTGAAAAACTGCATCTTGCAGATCAGACGTCCAAATCAAGGGGACTGGGTGTGAATTACTTTGCAACAGTGGGACAAAACCACCTGACAAAAATGACTTGAAGGAGACAGTTTTCATCTGGGCTCATAGCTTCAGTCCACTCTGGCACGGAAGGCATGGGGGAGCACTCAGCAGCAGGAGTGTGTATTGGAGGCTGGGTACCTGGTGATGGAGCAGAAGGCACAGAGTGTCAGAAACTAAGGGCCGGGCTGTAACTGTCAAAGCCCAGTGACTTCTTTTCAGCTGGGTCCTATCTCCTAAAGTTTTTATAGATGTGCAAACTAGCTACGAGCCTATTGGGGATAACTCCGATTCAGACCACAGCCCTGAGCTAACGTCAAAGGCTTGCGAGCACTGCTGCCTTCTGGAGGAGTTGAGGAAGTGGTGGTAAAGCTCTACTCTTTGTATTGTGTCCGTTCCCTTCTATCCATCACTCACTCCAAGCCCTGCTTCCACACTGCAGCGCCTTCTCCTCTGCCATGGTAAAAATCTCCCTTTGTCCTACTCTGCTAAGGACACTGTGATTACACTAAGACCCACTGGATAATCCAGGATAATCCCCTCATCTCAAAAGCCTTCCTTTAATTGCAATTTCAAAGTTTTCTTCTGCCACATAAGGTGGCATTCCTAGGTTACTTCAGTTTTGAGGCACAAACCAGGTGCTGGATGAGCTGCCTGCCTTGCAGTACACAATTCCATGCATGATCTTGCCCTTTCCTGCTTCTAAAATCTACCTGAATTCCTTGCACCATGACTCCTTTCTCTACCTCAAAGCTTCGGGGCAGCATGAGATCTCTCAAGAGAACTTCAGTCCTCTGCTTCCGTTGTCACCGTTCTTTGTTTAGCTCTGGCTTTGCCCTTGGCTTCCTGTTATCTTCTAAGAGAGGAATGTGAATTCAGAACCTAGCTGCTCTGGGAAGAGATCACATGCAAAGACCTTTTAGGTCTGTGTGATCCAGCTTCAATCCCAGAAGACAGAGGTAAGAAGATCTCTGAGTTCAAGTTTCAAGTTAAAAAAAAAAGAAAAAAGCTGAGGTCCAGGCATGGTTGTACATGCCTTTAATCCCAGCACTCAGGCAAGCACACAGATCTGAGTTCTAGTCAGTTCTGTTCAGTCAGTGAGGTTGAGTCAGTGAGGCAAGATGCAGTGCAGCGTAGCTGAGCCCATGGCAGTTCAGTTCATGGGATTCAGAGGCAGTTTTACTGGGAGAGAGACAGACAGAAGAGAGAACAAACCAGACACAGGTGAAGACAGAATGAGCCAGGGAATGACAAAGAACCAGAAGATTAGAACAGATTGCTAGAGTTAGTTTGAGGCCAAGCAGAGCGATTCAGTGAGACACTGAGAGAAGCCAGATTGACTCAGCTTGGAGAGGAGTTTGAGCCATACAGCTGAGTTGAGCAACCCAGCCAGAGCACAGAAAGAACAAGAAAGGGTGCACTTATTCAGCAGTAAGTCTCAGAAGCTGAAACTTCTAGGCCTAGATTTGAATGTATGACGTCTAGAAGTTTCCACAACTAGGCTTGGATTAACAGATGGAGGCAGTAAGCCTCCTAGACAACAATTACAACACGAGAATAAAAGTTACTTTTAAATAAGGGTGTACAAAGCCCTTAATGCAAAAAGTTACTTTTACTTACCAGGTAAAGTAACATTTTCACAGCTCTGGAAACTGAGGGCTACAGTATCTGTGCTGCTTCATACAGAAGGACGTTGTTGGATGCAAAGGTAGCAGAAACAGATGAGAAGGACTACAAAGAAAAATGAAAGAAGGAAAGGAAGGAAGGAAGGAAGAAAGAAAGAAAAGTAAAAACTCTGGGAATTAATGGTTGTGATTATCTAATTGGATGAGCCTTATGGATTTCAAATTCTGACATGTCAAAACCTAAATTGTATGCTTTAAACATGCGCAAAGTGCCATGTGTGTTTTATATCTCATTAAGCTGGTTAAAACTTCATAAATTTAAAAGCTGGGCGTGGTGGTGCACGCCTTTAATCCTAGCACTCAGGAGGCAGAGGCAGGTGGATCACTGTGAGTTCAAGGCCAGCCTGGCCTACAAAGTGAGTCCAGGACAGCCAAGACTACACAAAGAAACCCTGTCTCGAAAAAACAAAAAACAAACAAACAAAAAAAACCAAAAACAAACAAAGAAATTTTCAAAAATCATAAGCCAAGAAGCTGGAGACCCAGGCACCTGGAGGCAGGGTAGCCAGCATGCATGCTCGCTCCTGCATGTGATGCTGGCCCCTGTACCTGATAGATGTTCAACGCATGGCCACTTCCTTCCTTTTCACTTTGAGACTGCTGATCAGCCAGAGTTTCTGAGATTCCCAGTATATATCTTGTCTTAAAGAAGCTATGAGTGACCTCTGTGGTGGTGGTACAGGCCTTTACTTCTAGCACTCTGGAGGCAGAGGCAGGCAGAGCTCTGAGTTCAAGGCCAGGACAGCCAGGGCTACATGAAGAAATCCTGTCTCAAAAAACAAAAACAAAAACAAGACGGTATGAGTGGCTGTTTTCTAAGAGAGGCTCTGAGTAGAACCAACAGACGAGGAATTATTGACTGTGTACAAAATCATAACCTCAGAAATCTGGTTTGGTCCATTTTGCCACCTAGTGACTAGAGACAGTTCCTGTGAATGAAGAAGACGGAAACAAGCCTGTGGAAGCTGACCATCAGACACAAGCAGGGCGATGTGCAATGGCCAAGGACACTAGCCAGCCCCAGTGTCTGACGCTCTATGTGTGGCCTATAGTGGGGAAAGCAATACAGCAGGATTCGGAGGCTGCTCAGGTAATCCAGGTCTGTTGCTATGTTCAGACCTCCTTCAGCCTTCAGCATAGCATAACTGTAGCCATTTTGTTTTTAAGTCTCCATTTTGATCATAAGGTGAAATTAAGTTTAGGTTATCAGGCTCTACCTACCTGGGAGCTCGAATAGCCTTTTACTTACAGTTCAATTTGTTTTTTGTTTTGTTTTGTTGTTTGTTTGTTTGTTTTGTTTTGTTTTTAATTATTTTATTAATTTATTCTTGTTACATCTCAATGGTTATCCCATCCCTTGTATCCTCCCATTCTTCCCTCCCTCCCTCCCATTTTCCTCTTATTCCCCTCCCCTATGACTGTTCCTGAGGGGGATTACCTCCCCCTGTATATGCTCATAGGGTATCAAGTCTCTTCTTGGTAACCTGCTGTCCTTCCTTTGAGTGCCACCAGGTCTCCCCCTCCAGGGGACATGGTCAAATGTGAGGCACCAGAGTGCGTGAGAAAGTCATATCCCACTCTCTACTCAACTGTGGAGAATGTTCTGACCATTGGCTAGATCTGGGTAGAGGTTTAATGTTTACCGCCTGTATTGTCCTTGGCTGGTGCCTTAGTTTGAGCGGGACCCCTGGGCCCAAATCTGCCTATTATAATGTTCTACTTGTAGGTTTCTAGGACCCTCTGGATCCTTCTGCTTTGCTATTCTCCCATGCTTCTCTCATCTAGAGTCCCGATAGGATGTTCTCCCCTCTGTCCCAGTTTCCTGGTAAACAGTTCAATTTGTTGACAGTTCTGCTTGAGTTAATGATATGTGCTCTACTTAAACAAAACCACAGTACCCTGCTCTGTTCCTTTCTCCCAAAATGGTGGGACTGGAAAGTCTCCAAGCCTATATTCTAGCCAATCAGTTTAACGTGCTTTGTCTAGCTACCTGGATACATTGTGCTCAGGACAAAATCGATTCTTATGTTTAGCTAATCAAAGTGATGTGATTAATGCTGCCCTCTCCTTGGTTCCCACTTGGTTACCTGGTTATGATTTTTCTTTCAAAAGACCTGCCTTAGAAACAGACCTACATCACTGTTAAGCTCCTGAGTCCTTTCTGTGACCCTGATAGCAATCAGCCTTGTCTTGAGGCGTGCACTCACTCAATAAACCATCACTATCTCACTGAGTGTGGTGCTTGGGTGGTTTGTGTGGCAATTCCTGTACTACAACAGCTAAAGTTCCATCCTAGCACAAGAAAATGTCATTTATATGTGTTCATCATCTATCATGTATGTATGTGTTCATGTGTTCACAAGGGACCACGTTCTATCCCAAGATCAGCTGGAAATGTCTTGAGAGGGGTTCTTCGTGTCAAGCTGCCCCAGCCCCTGGAATTTTCAATGGACTACTGTTCTAGTTCGCTTTTTGTTGCTGTGATTAAAATCAAAATCAAAACAAAACAGACTGCACTCTGACCCAAAGCAACTAGGGGAAGAAGGGAGTTTATGCTAGCTTACACTCCCAAGTCACAGACCATCACTGGAGGAAGTCAGGACAAAGACTCAAGCAGGCCCTGGAACCCAAACCATTGAGGAACACTGCTCACTAGGCTCTGGCTGCTATTCAGCTAGCTTTCTTATACAGCCCTGCCCACCTGCCCAGGGATGGGGTCACTCACAACGAGCTGTACCATCCGGCATCAATCAAAACTCTCAGAGGCGTGGCCACAGATCTGTCTGACCGAGGTAGTTGACGTTCATTTTTCAAGGAGATTCCATCTTGTACTGAGTCGACAGGACAAGCTAACCAGCACAGACACTGGGCACTGCGGCTGCTCCATCTCTGCTGGGGCCTCCCTGGGTTCTGTTCGAAACTGTGTAGTTGTAGAATTCCCCTTGGAGTTGTCTGTTCTTTGTGTTTTAGAGATTGGGTCTGACTCACTATGTAGCTCACTCTGTCCTCAAAATTACAATCTTCTGCCTGCGTCATTTGCATGCTTGCCATGACAGATGGGAACTGCCATACTTAGCCATTTCCTATTTGTAGATCCTTCTGTCTCCCCACCTAAGAAATCATACAGAGTTTGTTTTCCTCTCATCAGTGTAGTTAATAATTTAAAGAAAATAAGGAACGGGGTGAGGGCAGGGGGATGATCAGAAAGGAAATACATGAGAAGAAAATGGCAGACATGTCAGTCCTCAGTTGACCATCATCAAACAGTGCAGCCCGTAGGTCTGGAGGCTAGCTGTGGATCGAAAGTGAGCAGGAGTTTAACCAACAGCTTCCTGGATGGTAGTGAGCCAGATTCCATTGAGTTCCACAGCTGTGCTTCCCAACTCCGTAAGTGAGCGGATTAGTTTTGCCCTCCTCGTGAAATGAGAATAATGAACAGTTCCAACCTCACGGAGCTGCTGGGAGGTGAATCTGCCTAGGAGACAGGGCTGCTCACTAGTCTTCCTAATTGGGCTTATGAATTTGTTCCAGCTATGTCTCAGGGGGGAAGGAAAACGCGAGTATCAATCAACCCGCAAAGAAAGTGCTCTTACCCTGTGACCCGTGGAGAAACATTAGCTTCAAAGGCACCAGGAGAGTAGGCAGTTGTGGCCCGCAGCCACACTGGGGCACTGAATCATGTCCTGTTTTGCAATTGATGGCTAATTGTTTCGAGCCATTTCCCTTCTCTGAGATTCGGTTTCCTAGCTAGTTACAGCATGCACTTGGGCGGGCGCTTTAAGCCTCCTCTCGTTCCTGGTGCTGGTTTGTGTTCATATATCTCTACTTGCATGAGGGAAACTCAGACCGTAACAGCTACCATGGAGGGCTGAGCATAGCTCTTAAACAGACCAAGTCCTGTGCTCCAACATGAGACCTACGCAGGCATCCAAGAGCCCTAGCTGTTGCCTAGAACGCTCGATATATACCAAGTTATCACTCAAGACAGTCACCAAACCACTCACCATTTAGGGAGTATCTGATGAGAAAAGAGGTACCTCAGCTCAGGGGGTGTCCTGCCAGAAGCAGTGAGTTCTCAGACACTGCAGTTAGGGCTGTTTTCCACATGATGAGGCTGAGGTGGCCAATAATTTGTGTTCACGGGAACCATGGCTGCTGGCTTTAGCTACATACTAGAGTCACTTGCAGAGCTTTTAAAACACCATAGCTTATAATGGCGTTGGTCGGGCATGGGCTCTGTCTGTGGAAGCTTTTAAAAGCTCCCCAGGCAATTCTAAGTGCATTCAAAATGGAGACTCATTGATCTAGGCCGGATCCTGGGATGTAATTACTGGGGCCCACACCTGATTTCCTGAACACACCTGCCTGTAATGTGATAAGCCTTTAATTATGACTGATGTTGCATGAGAAAGTGAAAGAAGAAACAAATGAGACAGCATGAGGGACAGGGTTTGAGATTAAAGGTCAGAAAAATCTTACACCTAGCCCTGGCCCAATTATTATACTAAATAGTAGCAAATTATTTTCCCTGGGCTTCAAGTTATTCTCTTGTGGAAAGGAGATACTAGTGCTTGCCTTATCCTACTCTCTAAATCACTGACAACACAGAGTATAATAAAGGGCTTTGCATATCTGTGCGTTATAAAACTTTATGAAATTGTTTAAAATAAAGCAACAACAGTTGTTCTAGCTAACGAGTTCTTAACCAAGCTAGAAATGTGACTGCTATAGAAACTGGCCTGTGCAGGCTGATGTAAGTGAGGGAAACAGGGCCCCCACTGCAGGAGCAGCACTCTTGTCCTCCTGCCTTGACCTCAGCATCGCTACAACTCTTCCTCAAGACTGCTATAGCCTGAGTGCTCTTCGTCCTCTCCAAGCTCACGTGATGAAATGATGTGCCCAGTGTGATGCCATTCAGAGGTGGGCCTTTGGGGGATCTCCAACACAGTGAGGATGGAAACCTTGGGAAGGGGACTAGTGTACTTACAAAAGTCACTCCAGAGAGCTTCCACCCACTTCCTTCATGGGTGGGCACAAAGGAAGCCACATGACCATTTAGCCCATGAACAGATAAATGCATAATGGGATAGATATACAATAGAGCTTTATTCAGCTGTAAAGAAAGAAGAAATTATGTCATTTGCAGGAAGATGTATGGAACTGGAGATCAGTGCATTAAATGAACTAAGCCAGACTCAAACAAATATTGCATGTTTTCTCTCATATGCAGAATCTAGGTTTACATATAAATACATATTCTCTCTCTCTCTCTCTCTCTCTCTCTCTCTCACACACACACACACACACACACACACACCATGGAAGTAGAAGGGAAACCATGAGGTGAGAAGAGAGGAATGGGAAAGAAAACCAAAATATCACATATTTTCCAACTGAAATAGAATCTAGATTTGTGTGTGTATGTGCGCGCGCATGCGCGTGTGTGCGCATGTGCAATCAGAAGAAAGGCTATTTGTGGGGAGGAAGGGAACCACAAAAAAATGGTGAGGTAGTGAAGGGGGAACATAAGGCACAATGACATCCGGGTTAAAGATGTCATAATGAAATTCATTGTTTTATTAAAATTAACTTTGAGGGCGTGGCTAAGGATATACCTCACTCGAGAGACTGCTTGCCCAACACACATGAGCCCTAACTACAATTCCCAGCATCACATAAAACCAAGATTAGAGGCACATACCTGTAGTCCGAGAACTTGAGAGGTGAAAGCAGGAGGATCAGAAATTCAAGGTCATCCTCAGTTAGAAAGCGAGTTCAAGGCCAGCCTGTTAGCCTTTGTCTCATAAAATAAAAGAAAAGCCATGCTCTATTAAGCAGGAAGAGCACCCTTGCTAGAGACAAAAATCCACCAGTAATGTGGCCCCAATAGATCTGTGTGGCTGAGGAGACATCTAAGCTATAGCATCCTGTTATATGTAGCAATTCAAATAAACTAGGAGGCAGAGCCTTAAGCCAAGTTGACTAAACAAAATCCTCAGTCAACAAGCCTTCACTAGCACCTGCTACCAGGGGTTCCCCAACCCTGGCTATCCTCCTCGCGTCTGTCTGCCTACTGCTCGACACAGTATTGTCTGTCGTCGGTGTTCAACGGACACACGCACAAAAGCTGCTGGATGCGGGGTTCCAGTTTCCAGCTAAAGTTTTAACATCTGTTTTGATCATCAGTGTGATGATTTGGGAGTAGTTTCTTATAAGGCTCATGGAGCTCTTTGGGCTAGATGTCCCCTGCTGCTGCCTATGAATGCCCCTCAACTCCTTGTCCCTCATCCTCTACTAACGAGGCCTGTCCTCAGCCCCTCATAAAGGGGAGTGTGGCATTCACACAAATCATGGTGTTGGCCCGGAATCTTGCAGTTTTTATTTATGTTTTAAGTAACTTGTTTTTCTTATTGCTACAAAACAGCACATGTCTGTTTGGAAAAAAACTAGGCAAGCAAAAATTAAGCACAAATCTTTCATAAAATCCCTCAGTCTAAGAAAATCACTGTTGAATGTTTCTGGTTTTGTGTACACACATGCGTGCGCGCACACACACACCCGTATTTCGAGAAATGGGCTCATCCTGTATTTAGTCACTGGTAACCTGCTATTTCATTTAACCATGCCTCACTGCCTTAAATGGTCCTCTTGCACTATTATTTATCCCTACTCCCATGTGTCCACTTTTGCTGCCATCAGTTCCTTACAGCTATTTACAAACCAAGCACTATAAATTAGAACAAATTAAACCAATTGATAGAGTGGAGGGCTTTCCTAGCTAACTGGTACTTTGGCCAATGGTGGTGTCTACTCAGACACAAACCTTGTATCTCATGAAATGTTTGTTTCATGCAGAACTCCAGAGCCCAGGCTGTAACAGAAATAAAGAGTTTATGGGGCAGCCATACCCTTAAAACTGCTTCAGTTTCTAGGAAACTGGAAAATTCCATTGCCACGGCCAATGTCAACAGCACAGGCAAGAAAGGAATGAAGGGACTCAAAAGGAGGAAAGAATTTGATTAACAGAGACTAGGAATAACTGGCAAAAATGCCATAAACAGGACCAGAAAATTCTGGCTCCCAGCTCTGATGTCTAGAAACTGGGAAAGGCTTGTGCTTGTCCTGGAATGAAAGAATAAGGTGTCAGACATGAAACACATGTTCAGGAGGGATGGTTGCGATTGCAAATATTAGCAGCAATGAATCTAGCTAACAGCACCCCAGAAAATCCCCCATCATCATGGCTTTGGGCCAGCCTGCATACTGAGGATGCCTTTGGCCTTGGACCACCTGCTGATTCCTGAGGATGCTAAGCCTCTATAAAAGGGATCTTAATATTGTTGGAGAGAAGTAAGAGGGGCTTGTAGAAAGAGGCTTGGCATTCAGACTGACAGGTAAGGGAAAGGGTACTGTAAGGAGAGGCTCCATTTGTCTGGTTTCTCCATGCCTGCTCACTACGGTGATTGCAGAACTGGACTTGCCTGTCTCCTGATGCCTTTCTCCATAATCTATTCAGCAAGATGCTACCTGGGGGTAATTTTCAATTTTGTTTTCATTTTGTTTGTTTGCCTTTTGATATAGGGTCTCAGTATGAAGCCCAGGCTGCCCTGTAATTCTCACCGATCCTCTTGCCTAGGCCTCCTTGGTGCTGGGATTGTAGGCATGTGTCACCATACCCAACAGCAATAGTTTATATTATCAGTCATATTACATATTTTCTGAGCTTAATCCCCAGCATACAGAACCAACAAGTTTTCTTTTAAAAAAAAGGTTCTTGAATAGCTTTATGGTTTTCCTTGAGCTTATGATTGCCTCATTTTATGGTTCTATAGTTTTCCATAAGCAAATTTCTGGTTCTTTTTGTACACGTTAAAAAAATTATCTAACTTACTAGCTACTCCTGCAGTCCTACTTTTGTTCTGGTTATCTTTTCTGACTATCTTCCATTTTTAGCTTCAGAGCCCTTGCCACGTAACTCTCTTCCTGAATTGTTTTTAGTTCGCATCCTAACATAGACCCACTGTTCTTTGGATCCGTTTTGTTGCTGTTGTTTTGTTATGTTGAGACAAGTTCTCAGGAAGCTCAGGCTGGCCTTGAACTCACTAAGTAGCCAAGGATGACCTTGAGCTCCTGATCCTCCTGCCTCACCTCCTAAATGCTGGCATTAAAGATGTATACTCCACTCTTGGCTTTATTTGTTGTTGCTAGAGATACAACCTACACGTTCTCTCGTGCTAATCACGTATCCTAACCAAGCAGCATCCATTTACTTTTAAAGCTGATAGAGTACATTTCCCAACAAAGGCTATCTGGGAAGTGAGATTTCTGGCTTTTGCATTTCTAGATACAACATTACTTTTCTCATCAAATTTCGCAAACTTAATCAGCTGTTAAGTAATATAGTGCCACCAGGCGGCGCAGAGTTAATCCCAGAACTCAGGAGGCAGTGGCAGGATCAAGGTCAGCCTGGTCTATAGAGTGAGCTCCTGGACAGCCAGGGCTACACACAGAAACCCTGTCTTGGGGTGGGAAGTGGGGGGAAGAAATCCATTGTCATCCTTTGGTCCCTTCAAAATGAACTTCTCTGTCTATTTAATAGAACCTTTAACATCTGGGTTATTAGCTCCTTTAGTTTGGGGAGATTTTATTGATATTTTGGTTAACAACTTCTTTCTCCTTAATGTGTCTGTTCTCTCCTTTTTGGCAAGGTTGCTACATAAGACACAGGGTGCCCAGCTCCATATGAATCTCAGATTATCAATAAGTAACTTTTTTTTTTAAGTAAGATTTTGCTATATAGCACAGGCTAGTCTAGGAATTTCTGTGTAAATCATGCTAGCCTTGAACTAGATATCCTACCAAGTGCTGGGATTATATGTATGTGCCACCACACAAATAACTTTTTATCAGAGCTGTGAGCTTTGCAACATATTTTTACTGTAAATATGATGCTCTTCTATCTTCCTCTTAGATAAGTTGTCTCACTCCCCATGCAATCTACCCATAACCAGGATTATTAGCCAGTCAATGTCTTTCTGTCTTTTCATAACCTCTTATTTGTGTATGTACCAAAGTATGACCACCACAGATCATAATGGCCACCAGAGAGTCACAGAAACAGAAACTTTTCAGAGTGAAATGGAGTTCTCTATAGAGCAGGCCAGATACAGTCATTAAATGTCACTATTGTTCCCTAAATTTACTGGTACACAGGAAGTACATTCTCCTCTTCCTCCTCCTCCACTTCCTCCTCCTCCTTCTTTTTTCCTCTTTCACAATTGAGATTTTATTGGCTGAGGAGCAGAGTACACAGACATCTCAATTCTTAGCACCAGTACCCAGACTCTGAAGTGTTCACGTACCCAAATGAAGAACCATGTGTTGTCTCTCTTTGAACTTATTCCAGTGACATTCCAGACTCAAACTTAACAGGTTTTCCTTAAGACCTCACATAACAACCAAATGCTAATAATCCTCAAGTCCGCTGACTCACAATTTTATGCCACAAACAGTTACATACTCAAAATTTTCCACCTTTCACAGCACGTTATCACAATTGTTAGGAAAATGGAATGCCATGACCACAGACATTACAGTTCTGACAGGGCAAGGGCCAAGGAGTGGTTTTCTTAGGAAATGGCTCTACTAGAAACAAGAGACCAGACCTAACCGAAAATATTCCAGACATGAATGCATGACTGAGACTCCAAACTGCCACTTAGTACACTCTGTATTGTAGGATATAAAACTAGAGAGAGAAGGTGGGGGGAGATAAATAGATAGATAGATAGATAGATAGATAGATAGATAGATAGATAGATGATAGGAGACTTTGATACTATCCTAGAGAAAAACATTCCAGAGAATGCTTTGAGAAGTCTGCTGCTGGTTCATTCCACTGTGGCTGCTGCTGTTTGCTGTTGCTGTTTGCTATTTAGCTGGACTGCTAAAATCCTGATGAAGAGTGAAATCGTCCCAAGGAACTGAGTCTTAAAAGGTCTATATCCCATGTCCCTACTAACCTTTCTTTCCTACCTAGGGTCCGTGGGTTGGAAGGGAGGTAGAGCATTAAGGAACCCCAAATAATGTAGATTAAAAAAATCAAAGCCTACCCCAAAACCCACATGGCAGCTCACAAACTGTCTATAACTCGAGTCCTAATGCATCTGACAACCTCTTCTGCTCTCTGTAGGCATCAGTGACACACGAGGTACACAGACATACATGCAGGCAAACAATAAGTGATATCTTTTTAATTGCCATCACTTCAGTTTTTATTTGTGAGATGGAAAGTTCTTGTGTGTGTTGGAACATTGCCACTGGGACAATGAAACTATAGTTGGGACTTGGAGTTCTGACATGATGCCGTTGTTCCAGAAGAACTGTCTGATATTTAGCCCTCCGGACCCAAGAGATGTGCTCAAACAGGAAGGGGCCACAGGTTGGAGCTGTAGCCAATTTCAAGTGTAAAGAACAAGAGTATCCTGCACTGCTTCTGATAATCAAGTCAAAGGAGAAGCTGAGAGCAAGCTATGGACAGTCTCCGTCACTCTCCACTGATAAGGCAAATGCTAAACAGTTATCTCCTGTTTCATCAGATTTTGCAGTATATAAAAACAAAACCTGGAAATCCTATTAGACAGAACCTGAACGTGAGACAGAGAACTGAACATAAACAAAAGCATTTCTACCAGTGATAAAAAGATGGAAGACTCAGATAACAGGCACGGGCGTGTTCTCTGCATGAGACAGACTGCTCAGGATCCAGATAACAAAGGCAGAGTAGTTATTGCCTGGGATCAGCCACAGAGATAAAAGCTATAGTGGGTACGCTGTGAAATTGCAAGCAAAAAAAAAAAAAAAAAAAAAAAAAATCATCAAAGGTTTCTGTCTAAGAGCAGGCAGGCAGGCAGGCAGGAACACAGCAAAGCAGCAACCTTGTGACTGTCACATATTGGGTCCCAACTTGAAAGGAGTCTCTCAGATAGTGTCTGAAGGGTAAGAGGAAATCTAGTAACAGCAAAGCATGTGTCGGCCAAAGGGCAGGAGGAGAAAGGGGGAGCAATAAAACCAGGCCTTTCAAAGAAGAAAGAGAATGCCGACTGCTGCCTGGAAAGAGATTTTGGAGCACAACCTTTTATTATTTTTCTGTGTTGGCAGCCAGTGTGTCATACCCAGGTTTCCTTATAATGTTGTGATAACAGAGGCAAAGCAATAATAAAGGACAAAACAATAAAATACAATTTTAAAAAAGGCTTATTTTATTTAGTTATGACAATTGGCAAAGACACCAGTAGGATGAGGTGCAGTGTGGCTAAAGAGAAGGAGAGAGTGTGAGAATCAAAGAGGAATGAAGACAAACAGGTACTTAGAAGGGGTCGTTTGTGGGAGGAACAAGCAAGATAGAAGCAAAAGAATTCTATGGTCCTTTGGCAGCATACCCATGAGAGAATGTGCACCTGTGGGACCACCTAACGCCAAGGATGGCACAGAGAACCGAGGGAAAGCCTTACCAAATGCCTGAGAGATCCTCCACTTCGGAAAACCGCACGTCTGCAGTTCACATGTGATGCAGCATAGGGACTGATTGTTGAACCCCACCCAATAGGTTTACATTTAGAGTTGTCTTCTTTAATCCTTGAAAATCAAACATGTGAGGGTTGGCACGGGCTTGGAATCTCTACACACAACTGGTGTGTTTCATCTTTGAACCATCACCTCTTTTTCACCCAACATTTTCTGGAGCCCAGAGTAGACTCCAGGCCACAACTTCCGAGCACTGGCCTTGAACCTGAGGCCTCTAATCCCTACCTTCTAGATCTGACTCCCAGCTGACGCACTGCTATACTATCCCCAAATGACAAACTCAATATCTCCATCACCTGTGACCACAAAGTATCACACCATCCATTTGCAAACTGACGGAGAAGGAAGAGATTTAAGGCTGGGCAAAGAAGACATGTTTGAACAGATCTTTTTAGCCCTGTCACTTCCCCTTTTTCCTTTCCCTGAAAAAAAGAAAAAAAGAAAAGAAAATCAACAACAACAAAAACAAAAAAACAAGAATCTTTTCTCGTTATCACAATGGCTATTGAACAATTTCTGATCACCGAGGCATTATCTTTATGGTAATACACATATAATCACCCTTTCGGTGTTGCAAAGAATGCTCTGTTTTCATCCCCATTGAGCAGGTAAAGAAACTGAGGTGTAGTGATACCCAAGGAGTAGTGGGAGTAGCAGACCTGGTGATCAAATCTAGAGCTTGATCTTCTCCACTTAGGGCTACCTTCACAGTTACAAATATTCTCTGTATCTTCATCACCTTATTTCCCCTAGCACACACACACACACACAAAATGTTATTTTCCTCTACAAGTCTGAGCACATAGGAGATGTTACTAAGTCATCATTGCACACAGTTGAAATATTTCACTGGCACATACAATGAATGCTATTATCTGTTCTCTGGCAGGGCTGCTGGTTGGACGGTTTTATTTTATGTCTTTCAGCAGCCAGTCAGCTTTGCCTCTGATGAAGTAACAGTCTTTTAGGCCTCAAGGCCTGGGCCACTGTGACCCAGTGTACAGAGGTAGTCATTGCTGGCTACTCAGTATGCTGTCTGCAGTAGGAAGGGACACGATAAGACTGGGATGCACAAGTAGTTGGCAGATTGACTTCGTATCCTGGCACTCTGGATGACTATCTGGGGAAAGCTGAAGCCAGTATGCACATCTGCCCAGGCCAGTCAGAGAGGAAACCTACTTGCTCAGCTACTCACTTGAGTTGTCATCTGCTTTAGATGACTCAGCTTCAGTGCAGTGGTCTGAATGCAGGGGCCCTGGAGCCCGATTCATTCTTTCTGTATTTCCTTGGTAGTGTCAGGAGGTCCAAACAGCTCAGATCATGTCGAACCTGTCTGGCTAGGCCCTAAGGAAGAGCAGCTCACACTTGTCTGAGCCAACCAGAGGGCTAGGACAGAAGGTGCAAGAAGAGGGTGAGGCAAGACGCAGCTCCTAAGGACATGTCCCAGAAGCTTTCTACTCTTCACCACTGTCCAGCAACATGAATAATCATTAGACTAGAAAGCCCATGATCTGGGAATGTCATTGCCATACCTGAAGCCATGCTTGTATTTTCTTATTATCTCGTGGCTTCTCTTTTCTTTCTTTTTTTCTTTCTTTCTTCCTTTCTTTCTTTATTCTTGTTTTTCAAGACAGGTTTTCTCTGTGTGTAGCTATAGCTGTCCTGGAACTCACTCTGAAGACTAGGCTGAATTTGAATTCAGAGATGCACCTGCTTCTGCTTCCTAAGTGTTGAGAATCAAGGCACAGATCTAGCTGATGAACAGCACATTCTCCATGGTTGTGTGGAGAGGGGGACTGACTCTGACATGAACTCTGGTGTCCCCCTATTTGACCACTTCCCCTTGGTAGGGAGGCCTGGTGGCACTCAGAGGAAGGGGAAGCAGGCTACTCAGATGAGACCTGATAGGCTGTGATTATATGGTGGGGGAGGAGGCCTCGTCTGTCACAAGTCTAGGAGAGGGGACTAGGGTGAAAGAGGGAGGGGCAGGGAATGGGAAGATACAAGTGAGGAGATAACAATGGGGATGTAATCTGAGTAGATCATTTAAAAATAAATAAATAAAGGCATGTGCCACCATCACCAGCTTATCTTGTGATTTCAATCCAATCCAATTGGCAATCAAGGTCATTGATAGCTGTTCTTCCTCAAAGGAGTGTACATTAGTCCTAGAGGCCTGGTAGCCTACACTTTGGGCAGTGAAGCACACATGTGCCTTTCACAGTAGTTTACGTTGTGTGAGCACACAATAAGTTACAATCAGTTTAGGAACTTATGGCCGGCCCAGGTGGTGTGTGTGTGTGTGTGTGTGTGTGTGTGTGTGTGTGTGTGGTGTGATGGTGAAGTCAGGGTAGAGATAACATTTATAACCATGAAGTAGTGTGACAAGATAGTTTAAAACAAGGTATGTTCAAGGGCTAAATTTCTCTCTAGTCATCAAGAGAGAAGAGAGCTCAATCTAGACCAATGGCCTTTGAAGGATAAAATAAATGTAAGAGAGTAGAGGACCTGGGAGGAGCAAGGTGTGTAGGGAGGGAGGGAGCGAGAAGGAGGGAGGAGGGCGGGAGCTGAAGCTTGCTGAGGAAGGTCACAGTTAGCTCCGGACAGTGTAAGAACAGTGATAGTCTGATTTCCTGTCAAGGATCCTGCTGTGGGACCCAGGGGCCCATGGGGTATCACCTGCCAGAGTTCTAACTGCACCCTGCACAGAGCTCTTCCAAGTTTCTCCCTACCCATGCCTACTTTGTCCCTTAGTACAGTATGTCTTTCTAACCATCCTTAAAGCTTGAGGCCCTGGCTTATTTGTCTCTACTGGATCGCACGCTGAAGAATACGTTGAGTAAAACTAATGGGTGGAGACATCACTCAAGGTGAATGAGAGAACAAGCTGCCTCCTCGATGAAATATGCTGTATGTTACAGGCATGCTAAAGCATTCAGATGACTAGATGTTGCATCTTGGGATTATGCAGATTTATTTTAAAAGCATCTGTGTGTTCCATAAAGAGTTATTGAAAGCCCATAGTGTTCCTGACACTGTTTTAGAGATGTAGGGTACCAAGATGAAGCAGATGTTTTGAGTGGGAGAGACAGCCAGGCCTGCTACATAACTTGGACCTAGTGCACCATGGGAAAATGTGCTTTTGTTTAAACAGCAGGAGAAAGAGTGTTCTTAAAGCTGCTAAAGTATAAGGCAGCATATACTTAGTGTACTTAGAATGCTTTAAGCCTTGGGTTCAATTCTCAGCATGCACACACACACACACACACACTGTAGTCCCCCTTTCAACTTGTCACACCATCCTTTTGTTTGCTATAAAATGTCCTTAAAAAAAAAACTCATTTCACCATTATCACCAAGATTTTGATCATCTTTGTAACACACAATGCCAGTTTCAAATGTAAAATAGGAGCCACTTAATGAAATTACATAGTTCATATTTCATCGCTCATACATGCATATGGACTTAATTTTTGCCAGAGCAGTGGGAAGTGCACAAAGCTAGTTTAGTTGTTTTTATTCTGGTCATTGACATACAGTGCTCTCCCCACACCCTTCTTCTGCTTTACTGATGAGTTAAGAACGTCTGGAATGAAAAGAGTTTTGGGTTGCTCTGTGTGTGTGTGTGTGTGTGTGTGTGTGTGAGAGAGAGAGAGAGAGGAGAGAGAGAGAGAGAGAGAGAGAGAGAGAGAGAGAGAGAGAGAGAGAGAGAGAGAGAGAGAGCACTATTCAAGCCATGACAGTCCCCAGAGGCTACCCAGGAATTTGCTTCCAATGCAGAAAGAATATGGTACATGAAAGAATCATGCATGACTGAGGAACCTCATCCATCCTTCTTGACAGTGTTACTTTCCTATATTATGTTAGGACTGGGTCTGAATGTGTCTTCTGGAACACTGTTCATTTGGAAGCAACCAGAAAACTTTTGACCCTCTTTCAACTTAGTCTTTCTAGTACGAGCCTTCCTAACAGAAACCCTGAAAAGCTTTTGAGAATGTTGCACGTGTTCATTAGAAAAGATCAGACTTGACTACAGGCTTATTCGAACAGTTCAGTGAGATGGAAATGAAAGGATTCTTGATTACAAACCTTGTGTGTGCCTGTGCGTGCGTGAGTGTGTGTGTGTGTGTGTGTGAGTGTGTGTGTGTGTGTGTGTGTGTACATGCACACAGAGCACCTGGGAGGTATCCTGGCATGGTATTAGAATCTGTGTGATGTTGTGCATGGTGGTGAGTCTGTGTCAGCTCTGAGTGAGATTTAGGAGTATGCTATTTGTGCGTACATGTGATATGTACATGCTATATGTGGCACATGCTCACCACATGTCTGTGTGATTGTGTGTAGCCTCTGTGGCATGTTTATATAGGTGTGCAATGTGAAAAATTAAATGTTTCAGTTTTCCTGCACTCTTTGCCTCCAGGCTCTGTAGTCTATATCTTACATCCATTTTCTTCCTACACACACACACACACACACACACACACACACACACACACACACACACACACACCTCTTCTTTTGTTGATCTAAGTAAAATAATATACAGGTTTTTGACATTCACAAACAAAACCTGCCTGGTTTTTATCTAAGTCAGGTACTCCCCGGGGCTTTGTGTTTTTGTTTTTGTTTTTCTTTCCTCCCCTTCCTGTAATTCCATTTTATGCACTGGAGTCATAGGATGACATCTTGTTACATTGCGTTAGATGGCACCATTGTTTTTTCCAGCAAACCATTTCCAATCTGCCTAGGCAGACAGAACTCAACAAAGACAGACAACCCAGCGTAAATAAAGGGTCTGCTTGTAGCCCTTTGGGAGGGACCCAGTCTGAGGCTGCCTTGCTCTATTCCATCTCACCTCCTTTGCTTGGGGCTGAGCAGCTTCTCTAAGCTCACCCTTCTCTGGTGACATTGTACAGGCCTTCTCTCTGCTGGAGTTGAGGCTTGAGGAAGTTGCGCTCTTCAGGGGAAGGAGGAATGAGCGCAGCAGGGATGGATGCTCACGCAGAGAGGTCCTTTCTATCCTGCGCTTAGGTTAGGCCTGCCTTTTGGTTTCCAGATGCGGCGGCTATTCAGTCCTGTCCTTTTGCTATTCTGCCCGCACCCGCTATGGTCAACTCAATGCCTATATTTACAAAGAGCTGCTCTATGCTCAAGTTCAAAGCAATCCCAGAGACTTTCCTCGAGCCATCTTCATTCTGAATCTCAGGCACAGGATGCCTCTGGGTACCCTGCTCACTTTCTGGTACCCCGTGCATCTATGTGTCTGACAGTGAGCCCTACAACCCTGGCATGGCTCTATTCTGCGACCATAGCCTGTGCTGTGATGAGGGGTTTTTTGTTTTTGTTTTTTTTTTGTTGTTGTTGTTTTGTTTTGGTTTGGTTTTTGTTGTTGTTGTTGTTGTTTATTTGTAGGATGGAGCTGTGTTGTGTTCTTCAGTTTTTATTCTGGGGAAGGCTGGAGATGCAGCTCAGTTGGGATAGGGCCTGTCTAGCACGCACAGTGCCCTGGGTTCCATCCACAGCACCACATAAACCAGGTATGGTGGCACATGGCTGTGATCTCAACACTTGGATGGAGACAGAGGATCAGAAAAAGACAGCCTGGGACACACAAGACCTTGTTTCAGAGAAGAAAGGACATCTTATTCTTGATGTTAATGGACAGGCGATTCGGCTGCCTCCAGGGTCCTAGCAACATCTGTCTATACCTGCTACCACCACCAGCTGTTCCAGATGTGTGCAGGGATAAAAGCACTGCCCTCCAACCCCCAAGCTCTGTCCTGAGCACCCCTCCTCTTCCTCCCTGCCCTCTCTTTCTCTGCTCTCATCATGGCCCACTCACTGTCTCTATCCTTTCCGTTGACCCCCCTCACCCCTTCCCACAATAAATTCTCCTTATACCAGATCTGTTTGCTGTGGGCCCCTCCATGACACCCCACCCCCCTTAATCTACTTATGTGCCCTTTCCAAACAAATGTCCCCATGTCTGCATTTAGCCAGTAAACATTCACTGGCTTCCTAGCTTTCCTGCCCAGACAACTAAGACACAAAACCTTAGGATCTGTTCTGTACAGTGAAGGAGCCATGAGGTTGGTGGACTTAGAGGTAAATAAACCAGGTTTGAACCCTAATTCCAAGTCACATGAGCCTGGGCTAAGCCAATGGGCTTCCTCTGCTGTATAGAGCGTGCTTGTCTCCGGGGGAGGCAATGAGGATAAATATGAAATCATGAGTGCACTAAAGCAGTCTGGAAACTTCCTTCGTCTCTTACTACTTGTCCTTCTCATGAGACTATGGCAAGAGGTAAAGGTGGCAAGGAATTGAGATGGGTTGAAGCAGCGGTTCTCAACCTCCCTAATGCTGCAACCCCTTAACACAGCTCCTCATGCTGTGCCGACCCCCCCCACCCCACCATACAATTATTTTCGTTTCTACTTCATAGCCGTAATTTTGCTACTGTTATAAGTCGTAATGTAAATCGTTGACACACGGGATATATAATATCAGTCCCCCGTGAAAAGATCAGTCAGCCCCCAAAGAGGCCACAACCCACAGGTTGAGAATTGCTATTTTAGACGAAAAAGAATATCTCAAGGAGCATAGTGACTTAACATCCAATCAACAATTGATTTTTTAAAATTAAAAATACTTGAGATTAAAACTTGTGAGGTATTTACACATAGGCTACCTTTAATGTAAGTCAATAAAGATTAATTGAGTGCATTATAAATTAGTCAAATTAGCCAATACCAGAGATATAGAGGACAATAAACAATCAAAATGGGAGATTCTTATTGCAAAAAAGGGAAAATGGATCAGTATAGCTAAAAACAGAGAATCCGGACCTCAACCTCACTCTATAAATTTGAAATGGATAAATAAAAGTGTAAGGAGAGATTATCTCGTTGTGATGTAGGCGTCACTGGGCATTCATTTAGGAAGCAGTTTTATTTAGATCTGTACTTTATATTCTATAACAAAGGAAACAGCTTCTAAATTTTGAAACAATAGAAGAATCATCGAGAATAATGCAGACTGTGCTTGTTCCCTCCTCTGTCACTGCCACAAATATACCCAAGAAAAAACAAGTTGATGGGAGAGACTTTTATTCTGACTCATGGCCTCACAGGCCTATGGTCCTTGTCCCTATTAATTCAGGGTCTGTGGTGAAGCAAAACACCACGGTGGTGGGAACACATGGAAGAGGTTAGTCATCTAGTGGGGGACAGAAGCCGGAGGGTAACAGGAAGGATGCAGGGGATTATATACCCCGAAGGACATGCTCCAAGTGACCCATTTCCTCCCATCAGTCTCTAGCTTCCCCAGTTCCAGTCCTATTCACATTCAGAACCTGTCGTAGAAAGGATGAATCCGTTCATAAAGGCTGAATCTGTGTGACCTAATACCTTCTCAGAAGACCACCAGCTAACAGACAGGACCCCCCCCAAAAAGACCATGGGCGAACTTCCACATCCAAATCTAGCAGACACAGGGTGTGTGTGTGTGTGTGTGTGTGTGTGTGTGTGTGTGTGTGTGTGTGTGTGTGTGTGTGTGTCTAAGTACACAAGTGTGGAGGCCAGAGGAGGATGTCAGGGGTCCTATTCTGTCAATTTCCCCTTATTTCAAGGCTGGCTGGCCAGCAAGCCCCATAGCCCCTCCTGTCCCTACTTCCCCAGCACTGGGATTCCAGCTGCATGTCAGTCACTACAGCCAGCTTCTATGTTTTTTGATTGACAAGTAAAAATAATGATATGTCTATGAAGAACATGACATCTTGACACATGTACACATCATCCAAAAGACTCAATCAAACTAAGTAACATGTACTTTACTTCCCAGTTTGTTGTTGTTGTGCTGCGTTTTGTTTTGTAATGACAACACTTAAAATCTTCCATTGGCAACTTTCACGTTTATCTGTAATACCACTGTTTAAATTTTATTTGTGTGTACAGGGCACCTACATGCTGTGGTACACTCAAGGAATTTAAAGGATACTTTTTTTTTTTTTTTTTGCTGGCTGTGGTGGCCCACGCCTTTAATCCCAGCACTCAGGAGGCAGAGGCAGGAGGATCACTGTGAGTTCAAGGCCAGCCTGGTCTACAAAGTGAGTCCTGGACAGCCAAGGCTACACAGGGAAACCCTGTCTCGAAAATTAAAAAAAAAATTAATTAAAAAAAAAACAATTTTTGGAATTTGGTTCTCACCTTCCACTTTGTTTGCTGCACGGTATTCGCCTTCGCCAGGCTAAGTGACCAGTGAGCTTCTAAATCATTCAGATTCATCTTTGCCTCCCATCTCGCCTTTGAAGAGCTAAGTTACAGCTGCCTGCTGCTGCCACACTTCACTTTTTTGTGGGAGTGGGTTCTAGGAATCAAATGTGAAGTGATACCGCACTAGTACTTTAATCCACACCCCCACCCCTTCTACTGGTTACTGCTGAGCAGCGTTCAGTGTCAGCTTTTTTGTTTTGTTTTTGAGACAGGGTTTCTCTGTGTAGCCTTGACTGTCCTGGTCTCGCTTTGTAGTCCAGGCTGGTCTTGAACTCACAGAGCTGTCAGCCTCTGGCCTACTGAGTTCTGGGATTACAGGTGTGTGCCACCATGCCCAGTTTAGGTGTTAGCTCTGGTATATTTGCTTTCGAGAAATGCCTACTCACATCTTTTGAATGTTTTTTTTTTCTTTGTACTTTGCTGGGGGTTGTACATGCCGGGCGAGCACTCTACCACTGAGCTGCACCCCCAGGCCCTTTGCTCTTTTTAATTGTATTGTTTATTTTCTCAATATTGAGTTGTTTGAAATCCTCATATATTTATAGACAGGAGGAAAAGTCAAAGACTAGGATATCCCTCCCCATGTTGTGCCGAATTTAAGTTCCTGAGCATATTCCTATTTTAAGGTTTGCTACTTGCATGTTTATTTGAGTTGACTCTGATTTTGTAGTACTGAGGCTTGAACCCAGGGCCCCTCACATGATAGGCAAGTGCTCTATTTCCTTGAGCTATCACCACCCATAGCTGCTTGGCCTGCTGCTTATGGGTGGCTCCCATCCTCTCCCTGCCCCAGCTTAGCTGTCCAGTTCCAGTTCCAGTTATTTGTCTGCTTACTGGCTTTCTGCTGTAACTTTCTGTATCAAATGCTCATTTCCAGTCACAGCAACCCTGAGACTCCCATATCCCCTCCTCCGTGTTCCATAACAGTGTCCCATGGTGCCTACTCCATACCAGCACATGTGTCCTGCCCTTGCCATGTGCTTAGCTGTTTCACTCTGGTGACAGCGGAGCTTGGGCTAGCTGTTTAAATACATAGGCTTACCACTTGCAATTAGCTTGAAAGTGGAAGGAAAATTCCAGAAGGAATTAGGTACTTCCTCTCATCCAGCTTCCTTTCTACTTTCTGGTTTCCTAGGGGCCAGCTTCTGAGTCACTGTCGAACTGTATGTTAGCTCACCATGCACTCACAGGCAGATCAGCAGTCCTTTAGCACCATACACAGTTCCAAGCACACAGCTTAAAAAGATGAAGAAGATGCAGCCTTTGAGAGCTTATTACCTAGTGAGGAAATACACACCATACTCTGCCTGGGTTACTTTTCTGTTGATGGGCTAAAATACCCTGACAAAAGCAACTTAAGAGAGGAAGGATTTGGGGCCAGAGAGATGGCTCAGTGGCTAAGAGAACTGGCTACTCTTCCAGAGGTCCCAAGTTCAATTCCCAGCAACCACATGGTGACTCACAACCACCCACCGGGGATCTGATGCCCTCTTCTGGTGTGCAGATGTACATGCAGATAGAGCACTCATACATAAGAGAAATAAAGTCTAAGAAAAGAAGGCAGGGATTTATTTTGGCTCAGACTTTGAGGGCACAGCTCACCATGCATGGGAAGTCAAGGCAGCAGGAGCTTAGAGCCGCAGGTCACATGGCATCCAGGGTCAGGAAGAAGAAAGCGATGAATGCTTGTGCTCAGCTTACATTCTCCTTCTTACACAGTTTAGGGTCCTAACAAGGGAATAGTGGCACCCACAGTGGGTGACACCCCACAGGCATCCCCAGAGACCTCTGTCCCAGGTAATTCTAGATGTCATCAAGTTGACAATTGAGATTAACAATCACAAAACCCACTTTTTCTGTATCAAAATAGACCCTATTTCCAAAAACAATGTGTAGAAGCAGTTGAGGAGAATACCTAGAACCCACCCCTGGCCTACACACACACACACACACACACACACACACACACACACACACACACACACCTGTGTGTATCCTCACACACACTTGTATACACATGATAACTGGGCACATACATACACATACCCAAAAGCTTAAAAGAAAAGAAAAATAAGAGTGAGGAGGGTCAGGTAGAAGGAGGTGAGATGGGATGTCAGGGAGGAGGCTTGAGGCAGAATCACTCACAGACAAGGAGTGACTCTCATCTGTATTTTAGTTATATGAGACTCCATCAAAATGTGTCCATCTGTGAATGGAAGGAGGTCAGTTCTTTTTCTCTTAGCCAAGACCAGCCTCAAACACATAAGCGCAGTGGACTGAAGGAGAATTACTTTCAGCATCCTAGTAGTTTTTAAAAAGCAAGTTATTTTAGCATCTGAGGGCAGAATCAACTCCTCCTCATCTCTTTAATGCCCCCCCCTTTTTTTTCCTGAGGATGTCCTTTGTCAGAGGGCACACTGACCCTCTCCTCAGTTCTAGGCTTGCTTTCCCTCCTCAAATCTGCCTTTGCTCTCTGCTCCCTTGTTTGCAGTGTTTCCTGTTCCTACACCTTGGGAGCTGGCCTTACCATGGCTATATCTATCCGTCATCCATTGCACTGAAGGAATTGGGCTCAGAAGGGCAGAGAGAGGATTCTCTCCCAGTCATTCACAGATAAGGCATGACCCTCATTTGTACTGTATTTGTACTAAATCCCAGTAAGATGTGGTCATTTTTGAATGGTGAAAAGTCAGCTCTTTTTTTCTTTATTACCTGTTCATACACTGTGTCCGCAAAACATACTTTGCAGTTATTCTAGGTTTACATTATTTAAATTAAAGACAAAATAGTAAAGAGGTCTACACTATTGATACTAGGTTAAAAGTTCAAGGGCTTTCGGTCAGTTGGAATATTTGTGAAAAAAATGTTCAATCTTGGCTGTTGACTGTTTTCAAATGGATTATGATGCATGTGGGAAGAAGTCAGGTTGAGAAAACTGTATATTTTAAAAGTCTCAGCATTGCCAGTTCTCCATATGAGTGAGTGACTTTTCGTTAAGTGGTGAATCCAAGAATTAATCGTTTAGCAAAGGAATAAGGCGCTGCTTTCCAGCAATCGTGCTAAAAACATCTACTAGGGGAAGAACAGACTTTTGACAAGCGGACACACACAAAAGAATGAATTTACTCTTCTACCTCATTCCATATACACATTCACTCAAAATAACATTTAAAAACCTAAATATAGGAGCCAAAGCCCTTCCCCTTAGAGGAAAACATCTATAAATCTCCATGACCTTGAACTAGGCAACAATTTTTAGATGTGACACCAAAACACAGGCAATAAAAGAAAAAATAGATAGAGAAGATTTCATGATAATTAAAGACTTGCACATCAAAGGCTACTATCAAGAAAGTGAAAAGAATTCAAACCACAAAACAAGAGAAGCCATTTGTAACTAATATATCTGCCTAAGGTCTAATACCCAGAATATATAAATAACTCTTAGAATTCAACAACAAGATACACAACCCAATTTAAGAGTAGACAAAGGCCTTAAATAGGCACTTCTCCAACGAAAATACACAAATGGTCAACAGGCACATTAAAACAATCTCAACATCATTAGTCATTAGGGGGAAGTGCAATTCAAAACCAAAATGAATTTACATTGGTTTTCATACCCATTAGTATTGCTATAATAAAAATAAACAGAAAATCACAAGAAATGGTGAGGCTGTGAAGAAAGTAGAGCCCTCGGACATTGCCAGTGGGATTGGAAAATGGCACAGCTGCTCTGGAAAAACAGCTTGGCAGTTTCTCAAAAAGTTAAACATAGAATTACTCACAACCCTGCATTTCCACTCATAAATATATACACGAGAGAATTGAAAGCATATGTCCACACAAAACCTTGTACGTGGACATTCACAGAAGCATTATTCATATGAGCCCAGAGACGGAAACAACCCAAGTGTCCATCGACCGACGAGCAGATAACAAAATGTGCTGTCTCACATAGCAGAATATTATTCAACCATGGAAAGAAGTGAGGTACCGGCCCATGTTAGCACATGGATGAAACTTAAAATATTATGCTAAGTTTATGAGGCAGACACAAAAGGTTGCATGTTGTATAATTCTGTGTATGTGAAGTGTCCAGAATAGGCAAGTCCACAGAGACTGGAAATAGGTTAGTGGTTCCCTAGGGCTGGGAGGCAGGGGAAACAGATGAAAGCTGAATAGGCACAGAATTTCTTTGGGGAAGATGAAAATGTTCTGGAAGAAGGTAGGAATGATGGATGCCCTACTCTTTCAAACATACTAAAAAACACTTAAGATGAGAAACTGTATGCTACATGAACTTAATCTCAAGGAAAGAAAGACTGAGGAAGCCTCCCATGTTTCATTGTGCTAGCTTTAGCTAGCCTTCAGGACCTGCCATGTCCATGAGATAACGTGGTTCAGAGTACTCCTTGCTCTCCAGGCTTAGAATGCACAGGGCCCTGAGTTGATGCGCAGCACCCGTTAAAAACAGGTGTGGTTGTACAGACCTGCCTGTAATCTCAGTGACCAGGAGGTGAAGGCAGGAAGTCCAGGGACTCAAGGATATCCTTTGGGTATAGAGCAGGTTAGAGGCCAGCCTGAGCTACGTGAAGCCCTAGAGGTCTCATACATAAAGGTGTGTGTGTGTGTGTGTGTGTGTGTGTGTGTGTGTGTGTGCAAAATGGGATGGCCTTATAGGCTGAAAAGGAATTTGGTACATATTTGAGGTGTTGTTGAAATGCACTCTAGGCAGTAGGAATGACTTAAAGAAAGGCTTACATATATATATATAGCATTCAAAAGTAGTCATGTCATGCCTGGATTATGATTCTAGCTCTCTGCTGTTGCTTTTTATTAGACATCAGAACCATTCTCCAATCTCAGAGAAGATGCCTTCGATATGAAAGCTGGGAGAGAGAAACATCATCCTTGAACACTGACGAGGCTTGCCAGGGTCCCTTAAGCTCCCTTACGTCATCAAATCCTACTTGTAGTCATCTACACGTGAGGAACAGAGCCAGAGCACAGCTCTGGCCCTACACGCTGCATCTCCTCTCTTGAACCTCTTTGCGCTGCAATGACTAGATCCGTCCACCTGCTGGACAGATGTCCTCCTTCGTTCTTAGGGAGGCTTTTGATCCTTGAATGAGGAAGCCGGGGACAAAAGGAGATCTCCTGGGAAGAGCTGCCCCATCTGGCTCCTTTGGAAGTTAGATGTGTTTGACTCCTATTTGGATGGCAAACCCACTGCCTCAAGGGGGAGAGCTGGGGAGCCATAGGGAGGTTCTTGGTGCCTAATGAATTGTTCAGCAGAGAGTCCTCTCCAGAAGGAAAGGCAGATTCTCGGTCTGGAGCCTCAGTGCCCCTAATGCTTCCCAGATGAGCTGCTGGCCACAGACCTCCAAGGGCGTGCTTGCTGACATCTGCTCCCACGTGCATGGGCATAAGCCTGTTCTATTGTGTTTACCATTGTGTACTGGGGGGGGGGTGTAACTGATGCATTTGCAAACCCCGAGCACCACGGATGGTAGAGCTGGCACCTGGCAGACTTCCTTTAAAGCCAGAGGTGATCACCCTGCACCAGAACTGCAGTGTGTTGAACTAGTCAGGGTTTCAAGCCCCATGTGCTTACAGGAGATTAAACATCTGTCTCAGGCAATTCTAGTCTCCTGTCTGTCCAAAAGTTGAGCTAAGCATGGGCCTACCTGAGACTGGATGTTCTACCAAGTAACAACGGGTAGAGGGGAGAGGACCCACAGCAAGGTAAATAGGTTCCCATACACTCTAGACCAAAAGAGACATGATTTAACACTGACCTGTCCTTGAACCTGTTGATAATTTGTTTTTAAAATCCAAGCAAGCTCGCCTCCTATTCTAGCCTATCTCTGGCTGTCTGGGGGATAATGGCCTGACAGTGCCGACAAGGACCAGATGTGCAGTGGATGGGTTGCTCAGTCCTGGGAAGAACAGAGGAGGGAGCGAATGGGCTTGGATGTCATTACTTGGAAGGGTCACGGAGTCAGTGACAGTGGCAAGAAACAGATTTTTCCAGCTGCTTTCAGGCCGAGATTTGCTCTGCATAATCTGCATGCTTTTATCTGTTTCTGAAAATAGACAGGAATTTTTTCCACAGGCTGCTCCAATCTGGCTGTGGAGACGTGAGGGAGGATTGAGAAGACAGTCGCCTGTGGTCCGGTATGTTTGTTTGGAGGCCCCATCCTCCACTAGCCTTTCCCTGCACTGGCCCTATGGTATCACACATTATTTTAAGGCCTCTTGAAGATGAGAGTCAGAAATGGGGGCAATACTTGGCGAGTTTTGCTTAGCATCATACATAGTGAGCGAGCCTTCCTCCCTTTGCTTTAAACACTCAGACCAAAAGGCCTTGGTGAGGTCAGAAGCATGGCTCCTTGACCCTATAGAACAACACACATCATTTGGGAGACAAATGATGCCGGAAAGAAAAGGGCTCCATCCGACTTATGGAGATGTGTGGTCGTTACCAGTTCCACAAATCATTCTCCACCTTTGTCCTGGGCTACAGGGAAGCACCACAAATTATCTACAGAGATCTTCAGGAAGGTTAACTCTGGATTAGATCAGCCTCTCTCAGCAGCTGGTCCCTCTCATCTGAGATCAAAAGGACCCTGAGGCTTCCAAGTGAACCGCTGTCAAGGGAACAGCAGGAGGACCTCAGATATTATTTACATAGAGTTTTCTTTCTCCAATTATGTATTGGTTTCTCCTTGCTACAAGCCTATCTTATAAACATGGAAACTAAGACACAAAAAAGAAAACAGCATTCAGGATTATGTAGGCAGTCATTAGCCTGGAAATGAGCATATCTATGAGGTACTAGCAATATTTATTCCAGCAATGCGTTTAATAGTCATTCACCACCTACAGGGGGGGGCTTATTTGTTTTGAGCATGCCAGCATTGCTTTTGGACTTGGAGTTTCCCAGGCCTACAGGAAACTGATCTGAGCCTTTGAGGCTGGTAAATTTATGGAGCTTATTTGCAGGCTTCCTTTAAAGTAGACCTTGGTACAAATGGAAGCAAGAGAAGAGCTCCAGATTATTCTAGAATGCTGACAGTGCCCTGTGTCCCTGAGATACCTTCCTTGTCCTTACAAACAGCCACCTAATTACCTCAGGTAGCAGTGTTTGGGGGGGTTGGGTGAGGGTAAAAGGAGCAGAAATGTGAACTTACACAACCACTCACCACAGCCAAGGTCCTCAGGGAGCCCTCATTATGGCGGTGCCTACAACCTGCAGTCTGGGAGTCAGTTTCCCAGCTCTCACACTAGCGCTGTGGTGTCATCACGAAGGCCGTTGTTGCGCATGAAAAAAAGCTTCATTCAGTTGTGCGTACAATGCTCTATGTCTCACCAGTTTTTGACCTGGTCATCAAAGAGGAGAAAGAATGGGAAGAAAGGCACAAAGGTCAGAGGGAGATGGACAGAGAGACGGCGAGAAAAGAACTGGAACAATGGTAACAGGAAAGTAGTCAACAGCCTTGATATACGAAGGCACGGCAAGCCGGAGAGAAAAGGAACAAAGGCATTTAGCAGAGAGTGGAACCTATATTGACTCTAGCACTTGCTGTACCCCTAAGCCTCACAAGGAACCTAGACAAAACCCACCCTTCCAGCCCAATGCAAAGGAAAGGGGAGCAAGGAGCTGGCTGGCTTCAGGTGCCTGGAATTAGTGGGCTGGCATCTGACTCACCTCCTGTTCTGGAAGCACTACACACGTAGAAACTTGCTACTGATGTCATCTGGTGGTGATGTGTACAAGAGGAAATGGTGGCCCATGGGGCCATGTGGGGTGGGGGAACCATGGGACTTGAGGAGCCAGTCCGGATCAAGAGTAAAGTCAAGGTGTGTTCAAACCAAGAAAAATCTCATCTAGAGACTGACAAGAGTAGGATTGCTTCCTCCCTGCCCTGGGCTTGCATGTCCCAGCACATGTAGCCTTAAATCTCCTACCTCTGCCATCCTTGAGGTAGTCACATAGCCTGGAGACCAGGTTAAACCTCCTCTCTCCTTATAAGGACATGTCCAGCAAGCACTTGGAATTCCTCATCTTGCAAATAAAGCATTTCCAGCATCCTGGCCCCAGCCAATGAAGTATACGTACCCACAAAACCTCTACCCACTCCCCAAAGATTTAAATAGCCTTTGTTCTTCCCAATTAAACAAGCTGTCTCATTGAACCCTGTCTCTCAAGAAGTCTGTTTCTCGTGTTCACCGCCACCTGAGGTGTCCTCAGTCCTTGCTGGTCGTGTCTCCTGCTTCTCCTCTCATGGTTCCCTGTCTGTGATTGCTGGTGATAATGCTTGCTATGAGTGGGGGATGTGGCGCCTTGACTGGCAGGGCCAGGCACTTGTCCACACTATTCTTTATTTCCCACAGCGCAGCTCCAGGGATGCAGAATTGTGGCTCTTCTATAATAATAAATAAAGTCGTAAAAGGAAAAAATGGAGTACACAGAAGGACAGACTTTAAAAAGGATGTTTGGTGTGGGGAAAAGAGGCATTTCATTACTCCTATTGGTCCATTGGGAGGGTATAGTGTGGCAAAAATCACATGAGCATCCTCCTCAGGAAGATACAATTGTAAGCTTACCTTTGTCATGTAGTGGCCTTGCTCTCTTTGAACCTACACATCTGTGCAGTGGGAAAATGCCTGCCATGCAGAGTTCTTATAAAGACTGGTGTACAGTGCTTGGCATTTGAGAGATGGGCTGCTGTTAGCTATTGACACCCTTTTTGCTGACTCCCACCCTCAGCTTAAGAACTTGCTTTTCTAGGGAGCATCTGTGTTAGAAGTTCCGCCTCCCTCCTTATGTTGTGTTGTGCTACTTGGAAGTGGAAACTTCCCGAACATGTAGTCCAGGCCGTTCCTTTTCTGGTCCATACAGGTGGGTGGTTGATTCAAGGTTGTCAAGCAGACCTTGAACATATCTGGGATTGAAGCACTTGGCTTCTGGACAGTGTCTTTCTTTACATCCTCTCTGCCCATTTGTATGGGTGACCCTGATGGTTCTCAGTACAGCATTGCCTGGTCACAATACTGACTCACAGTCCTTGTCGGCGAAAACCCGATGAAGAAAAGATGGAGATGAAAATGAATGAACTAGAGATCCACCCTTTTGTTTATCGCTCATCTGGGGCCAAAGCAGTCAAACCTCCATCTCTTTGGTGATATGGGATGGGGGCAGCAGATTCCATTTGTAACTAAGCTCATGGCTCTTTCTTGCACAGGAGGCCTTTCCACTTCCCTGGGAGGAGGTAGCAGCCATAACACCATGCTGTGGAATGCTCTATCCACTTGCTTTGGATTTTAGGAATCCATCCAATGACCGTTCAGGAAGTCATCTCAACCTCCCTTGCCCGTAAGAAGCTGTAAAGCTGGCCAGAACCTCGGGGGCAGTTGAGCTATTAATGGAAAATGAATCAACTCCGAGGCCCTTAAAGTGTTATACCACTTGTGTGATGTAAACCACATTCCCATAGACCTGGATGCGCGTCTAGGAAACCTTGTGACTTCCTAGAAGAGACAACCTCCTTCCAAGCTGTGTTGCTTGCTGAGTTTGCATCAGCCTGAGTAGGTACACATCTTTAACATGGATGTGTTAGCATAGGCAGGGGCAGGACGGGAGACCAAGAAAGAATGGGACCATGCCCTTAGCCCAACCTCGTTTCTGGGCCAAGTTCAACCTCAAGATTTCCTTTTCCTATATCTTACAAGCTATAGGAGAGAGCACCAGACACTTGGACTCAGGGACTCCTCTAACTCCAGGCAAGGCTTACCTTTCAGAGTATAGGTCTGTGTACACTGACCGGGGCAGGTGTGTTTCCAGAAGCTGTCCACCACTGACACCCAAGCCTGGGGTCTTCCTCCTGGCCAGATAGCTTAAGGGCTTGAATCGCAACTGCCACATCTGGGAGGAGACTGCTTAGCCTTCACTTAGAGCAATTGAGCCGATGTACCTAAGACAGCACCAGAGGACCCTTTCTAGGCCCAATACCTGCTCTGGCTCCAGACAAAGGTGAGTTGATTTCTTTTCCCCTAGATTAGTGGTTCTCAACCTTCCTAATGCTCCGACCCTTTAATATAGTTCCTAGCGTTGTGGTGACCCCCCACCCCCTGCCAACCATAAAGTTATTTTTGTTGCTACTTCATAGTTGTAAATTTGCTTCCATTATGAATTGTAATGTAAGTATCTGATGTGAAAAGGTCATTCGATCCCCTAAAGCAGTTGTGAGCCACAGGTTGAGAACCGCCCCTCTAGATGATCACCTATCTGCTCCAGTTCTTTCCCTGTGCTCACACAAGGGGTTAGGTTCAGGGTCTGCTCCCCGCCCCCCCATTTCTACGTGCATACACAAATGCAAGCATACATGCATGCTTTCTACCCCTGACTAACTCTATCATTATCTGAGCCTTGTTTCCTTCCACAGCAGGGTCCTTGGAGCCCAGAGCTGAGCTGGTGTTGCTCTAAAAATAACCATGTCCGCAGTGATGAATGAGAAGGCATTTGCTCTCCTTTCCCCGCCTCAGCGTTGAGCCTGACTCATGTTGGGAAATGACATTCTGTTAACACAAGCACTTTTGTCTCCTCCTGTGCTCACTCACCATCCGGCGAGGCCCCTGGCTAGGACTGGTTTTTAGTTTTCAAAGCGTCTCCTGCAGACTTATGCCATACCCCTATCCAGTGGCATTAAGAACACCTTTAGAAAAAGAGGGAGGAGGGAAGCCTCTTGTACATCCCGGGAGGATGCTAAGGATGGGCTGAGTTTGAGCCACAGCCACACCTAAACCAGGCATAGTGGCCTACCTTTGGGTTCTTAGTACTTGGGGAGTGGAGGAAGGACTAGAAATTCAAGGTCACCCTCAACTGTACAGGCCAGCCTGGACTACATAAGACCCTGCCAATAGACAGACAGACAGACAGACAGACAGACAGACAGACAGACAGGTTCTGTTGGACAGAAGGGTAGGCAGACATAGAGGACACTGAGGTTCTAAAAGTGGCCATAGGGTTGTGTTGCCCAGCGAGTCTTGTCTTTCAGTGACTGACGAGGAAGTAGGAGGGATTGGGCTTGAGAAGGAGATGCTGGCTGTAGGGCAGTTCCAGTGTCAACTCTTGTTTGGAACTTGCACACCTTCACGGGATAATAAGGAAGCAGGGGTGGGCGCTAGCTCCTAGACACAGATGCGGCTGCATTCCGAAATGTATGCACCGGTGGACGGAAGCATGGGAGGCAACTTCTGTGGCTCACCAGATCAGTGTGGGGAAGGCTTGGGGGAGATCCTTAAAGCAGGATTCCTTCTGTATTTTCTGGGTCTCCGGTCTGCTCTGTGACTCCTTACAGCAAGCAGGTCAGGAGAGCTCCTTCTCAGAAGGCCTGGACTTCACCTGGTGGTGACACCTTTCCTCTTTCCACTCAATATTCCTTGTCCTCTCTCTGTCTTGCCCTTCTTCCTTGCCTCTCCCAACTGTAAGACAGCTTTTCTCCTTTTTAAAAAGTTGACCATTTTAAAATTATTTTTTTATGTGCATTGGTGTTTGCCCTGCATATATGTCTGTGTGAGGGTGTCAAATCCCCTGGAACTGGAGTTACAGACAGGTGTGAACTGTGAATGTGGGTGCTGGGAATTGAACCCAGGTCCTCTGGAAGAGCAGCCAGTGCTCTTCACTGCTGAGCCATCTCCCCAGCCCTGGCTTTTCTATTATTGATACCTCTGATCACTGAGCAAGTGAGGACTATTCTCTGAGTTCTCTGTTGACTTCAGAAGGTCCCTGGACCTCCTGGGCAGTTTTCATCCTTGCTTGCCTTCTCACAGGCATTTCCTTAGAGTGCTGGGCTTTTGGTGTGTTCCTTAACAGTTCATGTGTCTATCGTAGATCAGTGGTAATTTGTAGGCAGGACCTTTGAGCACAGTTACATGCTGTGATCATGAAGATGAGGTTCCTAGAATGGCATCAGTGCCTTTATAAGAGGACAAGCAATCTGAATTGGCATGCTCCTCCTTTCTCATGATGGCATGGCTGCCTTCATGTTATCAGACAGGAGGGCCCTCAGCAGTTGCCAGCATCTTAATATTGGACACTTTGGCTTCTAGAAGTATGAGGATTTAAATGTCCTCACATATGTCCCAGCATCAGGTGTTTTGTTACAGCAGCAGGAAAAGAAAAGCATAAGCCAAGAGGTGTGCCCATATTTTCAGTAATCCTTTTTCCAAATCAGATTCTGTGGGGACACTGATGCCCTTGGCTTCTCCTCCAAACTATTTAGTGGCTGCTGACCCCTGAACGCCTCACCCGAGTCAACTATTGCTTTGTCTTTCCTGACAGTTCTTGTTTGCACACAAAATTCTGTGTCTCTGTCTGGCTTTGTGGCCTCGCCCCTCTTTAAGACTTGCATTCTCTGTATTTACTGGTGCTTGTCTGCTAATCAGCAGGGATAGCTAACTGGGGGAGCCCTACCAAAGCAAAGGACCCAGCAGAGATACCCTCTCTGCACCCACTTATGTCTACTGAGGTTTCTCTGCTGAGAAAGCTGCTGAGAGTCTGGGAAATCTTTACCCACTACAAGCTAAGATGGCAGTATAGGTCCTAGGGAATTATCCTGGATGCTTCCAGAGTGGAGTCAAAGCCCATCTCAGGATATTTATACGATGACAGAAGCTTCCAGCATTGATCAATGCTGTGCACCGTTGAATAGCAGTGGCTTCTGCCAAGTCTTCTCCATTTGCCAAAGTCTCCCGCTCGCTAAACATGTCGCTTCCTCGCTGAGGGCTGACTGCTCAGCAAGTTTTTGATCTCTATGTGAGAAAGCATCCAAAGTCACTCCTGCAGGCAACCAGGCTGATGCCCCTCCCCTCCCCTTCTCTGTCTCTAGATGACATCTGAGCAGCCCTGTTCTGATGGGTGCCAGAGAGTAGCTCCTCCAAAATTAGAGGGCATGGAGATCTTTTTCATGTCTTTTTAAACTTGGATCTTGTAAGCTAACCTTCTCTTCAGTGAGGTAAGCTTCTCGGCAAGCTGGTTTCACTGCTATAAAGATAAATGAAAGGCTAAGTGGGACTGTGAGCGCCTCCCGGGGCTATAGCTGATGACTTGACAAGTCATTTATTCCAGGGCATAGCCTGGCTTCTAGCCAGACCCTCCAATGGAAGCTGAGCTAAGGAAAAACCCCAGTGAGGTGGGTGACCCCCAGCATGGGTCCTCTGCTTTCCCGCCAAGGCCGTCCAGCATCTGGTGGATGCACACAATTAGTAATGCTTTTGCGGATGATGATTTGGTCTCATGGAAAAAGGAGAGTTGGTCCAAGATAATGTCTGGTAAACTTTGACATTCCACCCTGAAACGGCCTTACACTCGCATAGAATCACTAAACAGCTGTGCGATCACATTACAGCATCTTCCTCAAGAACCAGCTTGTCATTGAATCTATCCCCAAATCCCATTTTTTTTCCCTCTCAAACAAAAGAAGCCCTGATGTGGGAGGATCTGGAATCACCAGATGGAAGAAAGAGTGTAGGCTGCCAAGGCTACAATAAACTTCTAAAGGTTTTGGCCCAATAGGCTTTGATTTGTGTATGAGAAACCCAAGACTCAAGAACAGAGAAGCTCTCAAGGTAGAAGAATGGGACAAATGTGAGTGACTTTCGCACCCCAGGCCAAGGAGCCCATTCACCTCTTAACGATGCAGAACCATTTTATCTCCACTCTTAAAGAACCCCCAAGGTGAAGTGACTAAGCCAGGGGGCAGTGGTGTAGTCTCAGCAGTGGAAAGAAGTGAAGCTGTCTCTGTAGGCTTGGCCAGGACATGAGGTCTTGCTGTCCAAGAGGGAGGAATGAGCAAGAGGTGCTGGCCAAGTCCAGATCTTGCTAACCCACAAACACAAGGCTTAGTGACGTAAGCCAAGTAACCTCGGTCGGTGACACAGGTAAGAACCAGTGCCCATGAAATCTTTCCAGAGGACCCAGCAAAAGAGCAAGTCATGTTGCTGATGTCAACAGCAAGTCCTAAGCATCCTGCCACTGTGCAGATGTTATGGGGAGTGAAGAGGGTGGAGCGGGGCAGAGTGGCCAGTCCAAGAATCCTTCTGGTGACTATGATGGTGGCAGTTTTACAGGTGCACACTAAGGGCGTACATGTCAAGGAACAGGCTACTTCATAAAGTCCAGATGACTCTCTTCCTTCCAACATCCTTCCATTGTGTCCTATCTGCTTGAGGCTATTTGTAACGCAATCCCTAAAACTTTAATATTATCCTCACAAAATGTTGGCCACTTGCTCAGAGTCCTCACGAGTGTTTTGAAACAGTGCTGGGTGATGAAATCCCCAAGGTTGGCAACCATAGACATAGTTGAAAAGACTTGGCTCCTGGGATGGAGAACCATAGTCTTAAATCTGAGTTTGTCATTTTATTAGTTGTGACCTTGGGGGACTTCTTCCCATGCAGAGTCTCTATTTTTTCTATGGTATTGAAAAGTCTCCCCAAGAAGGAATTCCCACGGGAGCACATACTTGGGAAATATGTCGTGGTTACTTGAGGCACATATACACTGTACTGGGTACACAGGAGACTTTTGATAACCTTTAGTCTCAGGGAGACAAAACTGTGGCTGGTGCGAGTGTGTTCTGTCCCAGAATCACAAGCGGCAAAGACAGCTTAGTGTGTGTCTCCTCTGCTCCAGTGGATTCTTCACTTTGGTAGTGGTGGCAGGAACTTTCAGAGGCTGCCTCACACGGTCCACATTACATTGTTTTTCCATGGCTGGCTTCAGTTTACACTAGGGCTCCCTCAAAGCTCATAAAGTTCCCCTAAGACCTCGTAACATTTCACCTGTGGAAGTTTATTGCCCACAGGATGTGAGCTATGTCCGTTTGGTTTTGATAGATTTGCCATTATTAAACATGGTCTCTCATGTCCTACCACCCTTGTGAGGATGGCTGCCTCCGAGCTGGGTATAGTAGGAAGTCTCCCTTCATCCTAGTAAGAAAATATCTCAACTCCTTGAAACTGAGTTTAGCTAGTAGGCAAGGAGTTTTCTTCCCAGGCTCCCAAGGTTTGGGAGTTTGCTCCAGATCTGGGCAATGAGTATGCTCCATAAAGTTCACCCCATGCTTACCCTAGCTGTTCAGACTCCTCCCAGCTGTCATGCTTAGGGAACTATTTATGATTGTTTGCTGACCTGCATAGTCAGATGTAATGGGTGACATTAGAAGGGTGTTAGAGTTGTTCATGGTGGTTTGAATAGGAATGGTCCCCATAGACTCATGTGTGTGAATGCTTGGCCATAGGGAGTGGCACTATTAGGAGGCGTGGCCTTGTTGGAGAAAGTGTGTCACCATGATCGGGCTTTGAGGTTTCAGATGCTTGTGCTAGGCCCAGTATCATCCTCTCTTCCTACTGCCTGCTGATCCAGATGTAGGACTCTTGGCTCCTTCTCCAGGTCTGCCTGGATGCTGTCATGCATCCTGTCATGGTGATAATAGACTAAGCCTCTGAACTTTTTTTAAATTTAGGATTTTATTTTTAAGTGTGTGTGTGTGTGTGTGTGTGTGTGTGTGTGTGTGTGTGTGTGTGTGTGTTGGATCTCCAGGAACTGGACTTAGAGTTGTGGGTGCTGAAAATTGAACCAGAGCCCTTTGGAAGAGCAGCCAATGCGCTTAACCTCTGAGCCATCTCTTCCAGCCCACTCCTCTGAATTTGTAAGCCAGTCTCAGTTAAATGTTTTCCTCTATAAGAGCTGCTGTCGTCATGGTATCTCTTCAGAACAGTAGAAACCCTAACTAAGACACTGTTTTTCCTAAAGTTAAAGGCCGCTCTCAAGTGCATAAAAGTAATCTGAGTGGACTAAAATTCATCTCTCTGGGACAGTCACCCGCTGGCTTTGGTGTTATGTGATGCTCCTACAAATATCAAGACAAAAGAGGGTCTCTCAGGTGTGTGTCTGAGTCACTATGACATCACATCCTGTTCCCTGAGAATGGACCTGGTACATAGCCACTTCAGGGTAACCAAAGAGTGCATTGCCAGCTCACACAGTGACAAGGTAAGGACCAGCTGAGGCAAGTCCAAACGCAGATGAGGCCCATTGCTTAGAGGATGCAACTGGAGGAGTTGAGGCTGCAGAGCAAGCATCAAGGAAGTGATAGAAGTTCTGGGACGATGTAGAAAGAGGCAGGTAGGCTCTGCAGCCAGGCGGAGCTAAAGTGCCTCAGGCTGATGTGTGAAGGATACACAGTCTGGACAGAACTGACAAGCTCAGAGAACAAACTGGAGGAACTCAAGGTTGAACACTGCTATTTCATCCCAAACCTTAACAGAAACTGAAACCATCAGCCTGGCCTTTTCTTGCCCCTGTTATCTGGACTCCCTTCATACAACATTCAGCTCGTAGCTCAAAGGAGATCTGCTGACTCATAATTTCCAAGGTGGTTTTTTTCTCTAGGAGCTGCTAGGCCTGGGTGACTGTCTCTCTCTTGGCTCCTAGCTGATGTTCTTTTCAGGCCGAGGTTTCCAGGTACTACCTTCTAGCAGTTTCGGTTCACTATCTCTCAGTTTCAAATTCAACAGAAAATGAGCTCTTGTTTCTTGAGAATTCTTAAAACAAAACAGAGAGGTGTGGGGGGGGGGAGAAGAAAAACGTTGCAGAATTGGGGCAGGGGGGCATTTCTGGAGCTCAGAAGTGGAGGTCTAGCCTTGGAATGGAGAGGATGGTTTCCCTGAGGGCAATGGGTAGGTCCTGGTGAAGCACAAACAGCAGATGTCTGCATTCTGCCCCATTAGAGTTGAGCTCTGGAGCCGGGGGTGGGGGGTGGGGGGTGGGGGGGAGATCAAGCCTGGGCAGCAGTAGCTGCCAATGGCAGTGAACTAAGCCTCTGCCTGCTGGAAGACCTCCTCTTTGTCAAAACTCAGAGCAACACAGACAAGGACCTTTACTTCTGTACTTCAGGCCTTGTCCATTAAGGACCGCCCATGCCTGGAATGCACATGTCTCGCAGCTTCACCATACCTGCCAGGCATGTAGACAACGTCCCCCACCCCCCACCTGGCTGTCTGCACAGGGACCTTCTTCAAGGCACTCTGTCTCCCTCTTTTCACAGCTGCAATCTTAGCTCACGTGCCCTTTCCAAGGTGGCAAAGATATTTTGCAGAACGAGGAAGCAATGTATAAACAGCCTTATTCTGCCCATCTCTCTCTTCCTCTGGCCATAATAGCAGCAATACTTCACCATACTTTTAAAATGCAAAGCTTGGTCCAGCTGGGTGAGCCCAGGTCTGGCATAGACATAAATGCCAGTGCAGAACTGCTCAGGCCCAGAAGACTGACTGCTGAGTTTATTGTCCCCTGATCTTAATCTCAAGGCTCTTTCCTTCTTCCCAAAGCCTTTTGGAAGAGAAGGACACTCTTCTAAGCAAGGGGCCTACTGGGAAGTCATCAACATAACTTTATTCCCCACACTGGTGACATTAGAATGTGCCCTTTTTTGCTCCGCCCCCTTCAATTCTTCTACTCTTAAAGCTGAAAACTTTCCTGACAAAGCAAAGACAGAGGTGACAAATCATGTAGGGGTCACATTCCTGTGTCTCCCCCTCTTGGCTACCCCTAGGCTAAGGGAGTCTGGAAAACATCAAATGATTCAAAAAAAAAAAAACCAAAACAAGCTGAATGGTCCCTCATGCTTCCAATGGGGTGCCAAGGAGCAGGGTAACAACTGATGGAAGCACTGGACAGAGCAGGAGCTGAGCTCGATGCATCTGTGTATGACTACAGGGCTTTGGTTGCTGGTGGGGGCTGGGCAGCGTTGCGTTATGCTCACAGAGCATGCGCAGTCAGTGTTTTCTGGATTCCTTTCTCTGTTCTCAGGGCCTGTTCCTCTGAAATAAGGGTAATGGTGCTGGGTAATTGGGGCATCTGGGACAGGCTCAGCAAGGTCTCAGGGGTTGGAGAAATGTCACTTATCTCATCTAGAGGTGACACGCAGGCAGCAGGGGGGAAAGGCTGTCATGGGACAGTGACACGCTCCACACAATTGTTCAGCGTGTTCAACAGGCTGTGTGTGGTCCAGTGAGGCAGGCGGGTCCTGGCACAGTCTCCTGACCACAGGCTCAGTCAATAGGGAAGACTCCGATGATCACAGCTGAGCCATTTTTTTCCCTTAGAAATTCCCTAAGACCCTGCACTCTGATCTTGCTCCTCCCAGTTAGCTGACCCTTGCCAGACCCTTCTCAGCTGTCACCCTCTTTCAGACTTAGGAGTACCTTCTCTGACTTTTCCTGGGTCAGTGCTAAGGTGGACGGTTTAGTTTCCCTGATGCTCGGCCCAGTCTGTGTGGACCATAAAGCTCGGTCTTGGTCTTATTCGCTTCAAGGCTGCCCTCTGTGCCTGCTCAGGGTTCTTTTGCTTTCCTCCTAGAAAAAACTGCTTGGCTTCAAAATTGGATTTTGAACTTGTGAGTTAAAAGATATAAACATTATTACAGCCCAGAGGAACGTATGGAGGCACAATATCTAAAGTGTCCTATATGGGACTCTGGAATAGAAAAAAGCCTTTTGTTCAAAACCAAGACAAACTCAATAAAGGCTCTTAGTTGATAAAAGAGTCAAAACAAATTGACTTTTTTTCCTATTGCAATTCTGTTTGAATAATCCCAGATTTCCCCCAAATGATAGCTATCTTGAAGATTAAGACCAAAAACTAGAAGAAGAAAAGCATAAAGATTGATGTTTTAATGGGCAACTACATGTAATTTTCCTGTAATTTCATTGGTTCCAAATAATTCAATGGAAGAAAACTGACCCCCATAGATAGTTTACATAACAATTTTAGTAAGATATGTTTTCGTATACTGCATGTTACCCATCGGAAGTATATGATTCACTGCTTTTAAAAATCATATTCACACCAGGCGTGGTAGTGCATGCCTTTAATCCCAGCACTTGGGAGGCAGAGGCAGGCGGATCTCTGTGAGTTAGAGGCCAGCCTGGTCTACAAAGGGAGTCTAGGACAGCCAAGGCTCACACAGAGACCCTGTCTTGAAAACCAAACCAAACAAAACCAAACAAAAATTCATATTCACAGGGAGCTGGAGAGATGGCTCAAAAGTTAAGAGCACTGGCTGGTCTTCTAGAGGTCCTGAGTTCACTTCCCAGCAACCACATGGTGGCTCACAACCACTTATAGTGAGGTCTAATGCCCTCCTCTGGAGGGCAGGTGTACATGGAAGCAGAGCACTGTATACATAATAAATAAATACATCTTTTTTAAAAAATTCATATTCACCAAAGGAGGCAGAGGCAGGTGGATCACTGTGAATTCGGAATAAGCCTTCTCTACACAAAGTGAGTACAGGACAGCCAAGGCTACACAGGGAAACCCTGTCTGGAAAACCCATAAGCAAAACAAACAAACAAACAAATAAAAAAAACCCCTCAGAGCTATCATAATTTTCCACATGGGCAGTTTGATTGTTGTTCATTTATTTATCTTACTGGAGAGCAAACCCAGGACCTTACACATGCCACTTGACTACTGATCTGTAGCCCCTAACCCTGTTTTATATTTTATTTTGAGACAGAGTCTTGCTATGTTGCCCAGGATAGCCTTAAGCTGAATCTGTATTCAGGCAGGCCTTGGACTCACTCTAAAATCTGGGCAGGCTTTGAACCCACAATCCTCCTGGCTTAGCCTCCTGAATGAAAGAGGATTATAGACCTGCATAACCAGGCCTAGACATCAACAACATTTTTAGAAAATAGACACTGAGGTCGTGGGATATGTGTCAACATGTTTACATACATGCATGTATATTTAATTCTATAGAAAGTCTACTTTAGATACACTGACCTGCCTGAAGGAAAATTTAGCTCACAATAACTGTTTATAAGGAACCAGGAAACATTTTCCCTGAGGCTTATGGGAGAGGGAACATCCATTCCTTCCTGAGCCCAGCCCTTGCCATAGCTTTTGTTATGCAATCATCTCAAGAAAGGTCTCTCTGTAAGATAGAATCTTTTCTCCATTTCTTAGATCAAATAGCTGAGGTTCAAGTCTCTTCAGCTGATAAGTGGCAGAAGCGCAGATTTTAAAGCAAGTTGGTTTGAATTCATGACCATTCTCATCGTAGCTCCTTCCCCTACCCCAGAGTGTTTCAGAGGACAGAAATGGCCGGAGGCCTTTCCTAGGATGGTTCCCCCTACTAAAGTGAGAACTCAGAGCCAGAACTTGTCTAACGTTATGAGAGCTGCACAAAGGAAACCACCGCTGGGCTATGTCCCCAAAATATACCTCTGAATCCCTGCATTGTCTGTGCTACCAGCCATAAACAAAAAGTCCAGAGGTCTGGCGAAGTCTCTAACCACCTACCTTTTGCCAAAGGACCCGTGAGCAGCATATCCTAATTTCCTGAGTCCTCCATTGACTGAGGTCATGGTAGTATGTACTTCTAGAACCTTCCTGGTCGATTGTCTTAGTCTTAAAGACCCAGATAATCAAAGAGATAGGCTGTGGGGATTTGGCCCAAGATATGGGGTTGTCTGCTCAGGATTCCATTAAGCTCCTGCCCTTGGCTTCCCTTTCCTCCCTCAAACATCTTGACCCCTTTCATGTACCTGTCTAATTATTTACATTTTCTTGTGTATGTGCGTTTGCACAGTACGAGTGTGTTTGGGTATATGCACATGCATTATCCATGTGTACATGACGGTCAGAGCACAACCTTGGGTATCATTTTCCACAAACACCAAGTGCTTTATTTTGAAATACGATCTCTTATTGGACTAGGGCTCACCAGTTAGGCTAGGGTGGTTAACCAGGAGCCTCACGAGTCCTTCAGTCTCTGCCTCAGTGGGATTCCAGGCAAACTGCAGGCCCTCACATTTGCAATGCAAGCCCTTTACCAATGGAGCCATTTCCTCGGCTTCCTTGCAAACATGTTTCGCCTTCTCCCTGTTTTGGGGCTGGTTCCTGCTCTTTTTCATTCCAATAAAGCCCTCGTGTCTAAGTTTTAAAGATTGAAAGTACTGGGTGTTGGTAGCTACATGGGCAACAGTTTCGTTTATAGGTAGAATTTGAAATGGAATGCCCCATCTAGAAAGCAATTGGCAATATCTCTGGAAAGCTTAAGTATGTAAAGCCGTGGACTCAGCAATTTAAACTCCTGAAAGCACTACGGTGGAGATACTTACACACATGGGCACAAGGATGTGCACAGCTTTTTGTTAAAACGCTTAGAAACATTAGACACATTTATCAGTATGAACTGCTAATATGCACTGATCCAGCCACACAGAGAAAACTGGTAGTCATGGAAACAAGCATTCTATACATTTTCATAGGTATATACAAGACAGTTCATATGTAGTTGCTTGAAAGCAGTATACACATTTAATGGTCAACAACTATTAGCAACTTACTCTGTGCCAGACAGCTGTGCTTCTGTTCATTGTCTTGTTTAATACCCAGAGCATATAATAACATCCCCACTCTCAGATTAGGCTTTGCACAACATTTACAGGCCTTACCCCCATGTCACCCAACAAGCAGCCACACCAAGATGGCAACTGAGTCAGTCTCGCTTCTCAGCTCTCCAGTGCAGTCACTTTTGGTTCATTTATTTTCAGATAGGCTTTCATTGGGTAGCCCAAGCTGGCCTTGTGCTCGGTCTTCCTGCTTCCGACTCCTGAGTGCTAAGATTACAGGTGTATATCACCATGCCTGGCTTTATAGTTAGTTATGTACCTACAAGGAACACATATGCATGATACGGGCGAACAATTGTTCTTTATCCCTCCAAGATTTTCGGGAGCACATTTTTCTCTCTTCCATTCCAGAAAGAACTTGCCGGCTCTTATGGGGTGTCTCTCAAGCTCTTTGTGAGTGGCCCAAACACTCAATTCTAATCTGCACTTGTTGGCCATTTACCTCTATTATTTTACATACTTTTCGTAGGTTAACTCCTGAAATTTCCTTTTGTAACTCCAGCGCCTGTCACTAGGTAGAGAGTGCGTTTGTTGAAACTATAACGACATTTCATATCGAGAGACAAAGGCCTCAGGGTTCAGGTTGTTCAGCTTTCCGCTGACTGCTGCTGTTCTGTGAGAAAGATCTGTTGGCTGGGGCAGGAAGCTCAGCTTAGCTGCTCTTTAGGATGGCCTGCGCCGCTCTGAGCCCCAGAAGGAAGCTCTCACAGGGCTAGAGCAAGGTTATGAAGAAGCTGTATCTAAGGCTTCAGGACCCATTACCATGACTTTTCCTGGGGAGATGTGAACAAGCATCTGTCTACGCAGATGTGTCATCAGATCAAAGGCAGGATCCTGGGTAAGTCCAATTTAGTGGACGAGGGTGTTTACTGTGGCCACTTACAGCTGCATGGGTGGCAGAAGGGCCTGATGAAAAACGAATCTCTTGGAGCTTCCTGCATGGTTTGCAGGCAACTCGGCTGCGGGGAGAGTCACTTCTCCCCAGCAATTGTTCCTACTTTCACAACATTGGACAAGAGCTTTGTCTTTCTTGTTTCAGGAGGTATTTGAGATTTGTAGGGTTTCTCTACTTTTTTTTTTTTTTTAAGATTTATTTATTTATTTATTGCATAAACAATGTTGTGTCTGCATGTACACCTGTAGGCTAGAAGAAGGCACCAGATCTTATTATAGATGGTTGTGAGCACCGTGTGGGTGCCGGGAATTGAACTCAGGAAGTCTTGAAGAGCAGCCAATGCTCTTAAGCTCTGAGCAATCTCTCTAGCCCCTCTCTACTTAAAAAAAATGTATTTATTTATTCACTTTACATACCTATCGTAGCCCCCTCCCTCCACTCCTCCCGGTCCCACACTCCCTCATACTTACCCCATCTCCCCTCCCCTACTCCTCAGAAAAGGGGAGCCCCCCCACCAACCCACCTCAGCACATCAAGTCACATCAGGACTGAGCACATCCTCTTCTCCTGTGACTTGGCAGGGCAGCCTCACCTGAGGGAAGTGATCAAAATACAGGCAACTGAGTCCATGTCAGAGACAGCCCCCGCTCCCCTTACTAGGGGACCCACGTGAAGCCAGAGCTGCCCATTGGCTACATCTGTGTAGGGGGCCTAGGTGCTATCCATGCATGGTCCTTGGTTGGTGCTTCAGTCTCCACTAGTCCCTTCTGGGCCCTGGTTAGCTGCCTGTGTTGGTCTTCTGGTGGAGTTCCTTGTCACCTCCAGGTCCTTCTATCCTGTCTCCCACTTCTTCACAAGACTCTCTATAAATCTCCCAATGTCTGGCTGTGGGTCTCAGCATCTGTTTCGAAGCGCTGCTGGGTAGAGCCTCTCAGAGGACAGCAATGCTAGGCTCCTGTCATGTGTATCTTTGACCCAATGCGACACACCTGACAAGAGCCTAGGGTAGCTGTTTGTCTCCTTTTGAGCCTTTATGACCATTCTGCTTCCTGAGAGTCTCCCTCCTGCTAGAAGGGAGGAATTAGTTACAGGAACTCTATAAAGCATTACCTGAGTTTTGCATTTGTAGTTTTCTCACATTTGTTGTTAAGTCTACCCTCATCATTAAAAAAAAAAAAGCTCTAACTTCAAAAACCAGCGCAGTGATTCCCAGGCAAGAAGTCTTAATTCTCTATCCCAGACAGGCCCTCTCTCTCCTTTGTGGTTTTCATCTGTGCCTCAAAGCACTGCTCCCCAGGAGGGAAGAATGGATGTCTAAGGTTTCCAGGGGTGTTCAAATACTTGGGAAAGCTCAGAAGAAGAAGAAGCATATTTACCCAGCAGTCCTTAAAGGTCATTTGAAATGTCAAACAGCTGTGAGCAGTCTGCAAGGTACCAACTCAGATGCCCTCATGCCATCAGATAACTGACTGACAGACACGTTTCATTTATGATCAGCCAGCTCATGCAGAAATAAGATTATTTTTTTAAAAGTCATTTCACTGCTTGGACTCCAAACCCTTGAAAAACAAGTGTTTCAATAGGAACCTTTGGTGGTGAGGACCCTAGAAATGGTCCTTTTCAGTTTTCTCTGTGCTAATGAGCTTTCTTATCAGTTGGCTCCCAGTGCCAGAAGCCAGAAGCCAAAGACTCTGAGGACAACAGGGAGGGCTGAAAAGAAGACCCTGCGTAAGCTAGCTGGCCTGCTTCCTGCTAGTCCTCTAGGGCCTGGGCCCTGTCTGGCTGTCTTGGGACCAATGGGGTGGCTTTTGCTGCAAGGAAGCAGTAGTTGAAAGCCCCTGTCCCATTGCTTCTGCAGGCCTGGGATCCTCACTCAGCCTGACCCTCTAGCTGGAAGCACTTGGCCTAAGGGCTGTTTATTATTAACTGCCCCCTCTATACCTTTGCCTATGAGTAGCCATTGTCCAGAAGAAAAGAATAAGCGAAAAAAAGGGAAGGCAGAAAGAGTAAGAGGGCAGGTGAAGAGTGATAATGAAAGGTAAAGAAAAAAGTAGAGGGAGGGCAATCAGTGAAGGAGGAGGAAAGAATTAGACCAGAAAAGGGAGAAGGAAAAACCTCATGAGACTAGGAAACAGTGGGCTATGATACACACACAGCAAAGTGAATTCTTTTAGGACCTCCCAGGAAGAAAAATGGTTCTTTTCCTCGCAGTGTCATGAAGGCTGTCCCCAACCTCCTCCCCCAGCACCAGCATCACACTCCTGTGAAGCCTGCGCCCACTGTTCCTATTCATGATGTCAGTTTCCACCACCTAATTCAGGCCTTTCAAGACCATGATGGGCTTTCGCAAATCCCAAACAAACGCATAGCATAGCAATTGCTCAACTGGTTCATAAGATACCACCACCTGGGGTAAATGCAGGCCAGCTGTTGAACAGCTGTCCCACGTCAGCCCTCATCTACAGAGGTGGAGCAGGGCTGTAATTCAACAAGATAAAGAGAAACCTCAGAGTCCAGGGACTCACAGCAAGAGCTGAGGCCTACAGAGCCACAGCCCAGGCTCTTGGCCTGAGTCTTCTTGTCTTTGCAGTTTTATTATAAATATACTCATAAAAATAAGTATCACTCTCCTTTTGCAAAAACACGTTGTAATTTAAGCATTTCCCATGCATTGTTTCATTTGATCCCTTTGCATTTAAAATTGTTTTAAAATTAGCTAAATGGCAAATGTATTTATAATCTCCCCCAACTTGACCTACATAGTTTGCACCAACATTGTCTGCTGCTTTCTTACAAATGTAGCACAGGAGGAAAAGATGTCTTTGCATATATCCCCCCTCCCCAAACCCGTCTCTTACAACGAAGCCCTTTCTTTCCTCTGGCCAGTTCTCTTGACACTATAATTATAGGTTTTTGAAACTTTGTTTTCCTGTCTGTGTCCCAGGAGATGGCAATTCTTTGTTCCCTTCCTACTTCCCTTTGAGAAAACATTTGTTCAGTTGCACCTGTGCCTTGCCCCTTTAAACTCCTCCAGTGTCAGCACAGCCAAGTGTCACCAGGTCCTTCATCACAACACCGAGAGGCGCAATTACGTGTTACCTAGTCAACTCCTCCCTACAGCCCTCTGCCTGCAGCTGTCCTTCTATGTCCCGTATTTTATTGTCTTGAAGCCAGCTTTCTTTACCTAACCCAGCAAAATTAAAATCTCTCTTAGCAAATATTCCCACAACTGTAATACCAAAGTAGAGCCCAGCTAACTTTATAGGCTTGTGGTCAGAAGTTAGAAAGGAGGCGTGGGATGTCGCTTGGCTGTCAGAGTGCTAGCCTCACCTGCATCAAAGCTCTGCATTCAGTCATCCTCAGCACTGCATAGACCAGGAATGACGGTTCCTGCTTGCAATCCCAGCACTCATGAGGCAGAGGGAGAGCAGGATCAGAAATTCAAGGTCATCTACCTCAGATACACAGTGAGTTTGAAGCTATAGCAGGCTACACAAAACCTTGTCCAAAACCAAAACCAAAACAAACAAACAAACAAACAAAAACCCACAACCACTGTGGAGAAGGAAATGATGCATAGGTGCCGTAGAGCCTTGCATATGACACAGATGCCATCTCCCAGTCTCTCCCTTTGCACTTTCACCTCTTTCAGACTGTAAGAACATTTGGCTATGTGATGACAAGCGCTATGACTCATCCCAGCCTTTTGCCCATCTGGAGTAGACACTCTTTTTTTTTTTTTTTTATGTCTCGTTTAGCACATAGGAAGACAGAGATGATGAAAGTCTGCACTCAACGGTCAGTGCATTTGTCAGCATCAGACTGAAGACATGTAAACATACACTCCAGACTAAAGGCTGTATCAATACGAATCCTCAGCATCAGGCATTCCCTGGGCAGACTTGAGGTCCTACTTCCCTGTAGAGTTTCCTGTACTGTCTTTTGGTTTTGGTTTTGGGGTTTTGTTGCTGTTGTCATTGTTGTTTTGTTTTTCAAGACAGGATTTTCTGTGTAGCCATGGATACCCTGGATTTGCTTTGTAGATTAGGCTGGCCTCGAACTCACAGAGATCTGTTTGCTTCTACCTCCCCAAGTGCTGGGATTACAGTCGTGCACCACCCCTCCTGGTTTCCTGTACCTTCTTAAAGGTATTTTTAAAGCAGTAGATACATGTATAGATGTTCCTGTCTTAGCCGTTTTTAGTGTACAGCTAAGGAATATTGTTTACCTTATTACGTTATTGTTTAACCAGTCACAGAAAATCTTTATCTTGCAAAGCTGAAGAGGGTAATTAAACGTGCTTATGTGTACAAAGCCATCATGTAAGGTGTAAACTGTTTAGCCCTGAGATCCCCCTCTGCAGCCTCCTGAGGCTGAGGCCAGCCATTGTACTGGCACATCCAACAGAGGGCTATTTTAAAGTTACCTAGTGATGAGCCCACGAATTTCCTCTGTGGCGTATTTTCTCCACAGGAAAACTCTGCCTTCCTGACACTATTGAAACAGCAGAATTATCCTTTGGCTTCTAGAGTTATTGACTTTGCCTTCTCACTATACAAAGCAGGCCCTTACAACCTCAGAGTGGCAAAAATGGCTCATGCCTCAAGGGGCAGGAAGAACACAGAGAAGCTATGCCCACTTTGAGGAGTCACAGGCTCTGGAACCAGCGGTTTGCTTCCGTACTAGTTCATTCCCCTTTGCTCTAATGAAATGCGGGAAGCTAAATAGCCATCAAGAAAAGAAGTATGATTAATTCGCAGTTTGGGAGGAGGGAAGTCTGAACGGCATAGTGCCACCCCTGACAGGGTCCCCCATGGCTCCATTACACTGAGGCAGATCGCCTTCGTGAGCGTTTCCATGAGGAGTGGTGTGTAGCTACTTCTTCCCCCTAAGGGAAACACTCACTTCTGGAGGAAAGCTTAAGAATCGGGAAGTAAAACTTGAATGTCACAGGAAGTTCCCAAGAGAAGATAAGCAAATCTTTCCCCAGGCGTTATAAAAACAGGAACAATAGCTGAAGAGAAGAAACTGGTCAACCAGCCAAGCTGCCTGTAAGTCATTCAGAGAACCCCAGGGATGCAGCTTTTGTGAGTGTCATCCATACTAAGGGGTGGGGGCGTTTTTGGCAAAGCTTCTGTAAGTAACCTCTTACCCATAGTTCTGTCTGTAAGTGACCCCACGAAATTTGCTCACTCACTAAACTAGACTTGGTGGGGGTGGGGGATGGGGGGGTGGGAGTGTCATTTCTTGAGTCTGTCACTGGTACCTAATTATGGGTAAGCTGACATTTGTTCATCTCTCCCTAGGAAAAGTCACACAAAAGTCAGATGATTGGCTGGAAAGCCAGAGGATGATTCAGGGACTAGTTTAGCTCTGGTGAGAATTCAGGGTGCCCCCAAGAACTACGTGAATCGCTCCTAGATGCAACATGTTAGCCACTGGCTAGACCTCCCACTGCACCCTACCTCTTAAAGATCCTACGTTCTCTTAATTCCAACATACTGGGGAGCCAAGGTTCCAGTGCATGTACCCTGGAGGGACAAATCATATCTAAGAGAACCATAATTGGTTGAAACGTTGAAAGTAAGTGAGTGCTCATCCCTAAGCGGGACATCCACACCAACCTTCTGCCAGCCACAGGAACATCAAGGAAAAGGGGCCAGAAAAGGGTTTAAGAGTTGGAGAATGGGGAAGGGGGTTGTGAAATGCTGTCGTCTGGCCATTGCACTCATGATCTTACTGCAGCTGCAGGTATCTGCTACAACTATCAAGCAAGCAAGGTCCAGTCAGCATTGTAACAGACAGCATTACTTAGACTAACTGGGCTATAGACAAGAAAGGAGAAGAAAGAGAGGAGAGAGGGATGTGTTAGTGTGCCTGGAGGGGTGGCTGGGCAACTGGGAATGCATATGGCCGGGATGCATTGTTTACATGTATGTTTACATGTATGCAATTGCCAAAGAAGAAATGAAAAATATTCAAAAATTAAAAATTAATTTATTTTTATTTTATGTGCATTGGTATTTCTGCCTGCCTGTTTATCTGTGTGAGAATGTCAGATCTTGTAGTTACGGACAGTTGTGAAATCACCATGTGGGTGCTGGGAATGGAACCCAGGTCCTCTGGAAGAGTATTCAATGCTTCTAACTGCTGAGCCATCTCTGCAGCCCTAAAATATCCAACTTTAAGAAGGGAGCCCTAGGAATTGGAGAGATGGCCCAGTGGTTAAGAGCACTTGCTGCTTCTCAAGAGCACCTGGGTTTGGGTCTCTGTACCTACTTGGCAGTTCACAACTGCCCTTAAGTCCAGTCACAGGGATCCCATCCCCTCTTCTGGCACATGCAGTAAAACATGTGCATCCATTGTGCACATACATACATGTTAGCAAAATACTTGCACAAATAAAAGAAAAAATAAATGTACTTGTAAAGAAGGAGCTGTGTTCTGAATATCTATAGCCATCGTCTTTTCTCTTCTTAGCCACTTTTCTCTTTCTTCATCACCCCAACCCTGATATTGGAGACTTCCTCCACTTGGCCTTTGATTTTTTGCTATTTCTGTTCCATTTTCTTCACTTTTATATGCGGAAAATGGTTTGCATTGATCGCTTCTGTGGAGGGGCAAGAGCTATTCTGTTATTTAAAGTCCTTGGCTCAATGCCTCCCTTTGAGCTCTTTTAACATGCCCTACTTCTTCATGTTATCTTGAAAGAGGAGAGGCTACGACACTTTCAATGATCCCTTTAATAATCTTAATTTCTTCCTGCTTCATAGGAATTTGCATAGTCTCTATTTGATCTTGCCAAGTTTCCAAGATTGTGAGAATATTTACTTTTTGATCAGGAGAAAAAAGCATCTTGGCCATCTTGAGACACTGCAGCCAGTCACTTATATAGCTTTGTGTGCCTTGGGTTCCCCTTTTCCACATAAAGATAAACACACTTTATGCAAGAGCTGAGTGCTGGGGATAGTACTCTTTGCATCTTTGTTGCTCTGTCACCTAGATTCCCTGATCAGAAATATATGTTTTGTAACCACCTCTAGTTCATAAATAGCTTGTCCTTTTTATTAGCCTGTTTCACTGTCACCTTTTACAAATGTTATGCCATATTATCAGGATAAGAAACATCTGTGTTTCATTGTTCCATTTTAAAGACTTTTACACACTTTATGTGGGTTGGCTCCATAGCTGGTGCACCTAACTAAACAACCTCGTATCTTTAAAAATTCCCACATGCAGTAAAACATGCAGTATCTCTTGTAGATCCTTATATTTTTCCATGTAATATTTTTTTAAAGCAGGAACTCATTGAGAAGTTTATATATTTAGCTTAAATTATATTTAATGTTTTAAAATTTAGCATACAGGGCAATGGGTTTCATTATGGCATTTCATACATATAAGCTACTGTTTGTTATTAGCCATTTCCCTTCTCCATCCCCTCCGCAGCCCTTCTTTTTCACCTCCTATTGATCCCTATACTCCCAAAACAGCCCCTCCTACGCATGCAGGCACACACGAAGACACACACACACACACACACACAGAGAGAGAGAGAGAGAGAGAGAGAGAGAGAGAGAGAGAGAGAGAGAGAGAGAGAGAGAGAGAGCAGAGAAACACACATAGGGTGAGGGGGGATTTTAAATCTAAAACCTACATATAAAATAAAGTATACGGAATTTGTCTTTTGTAAGTCTGGCTTATTTTGAGTAACATAATGATCTCCGGTTGCATTCATTTTCTTACAAAGGTCGTGATTCTTCCTCCTCCTTCTTCCTTCTTCCTCCTTTTTTCCTCCTCCTCTGTTTCCTCTTCCTCGTTCTTTTTCTTTGTTTTTAAAATTAATTTATTCATATTACATCTCAACTGTTATCCCATCCCTTGTATCCTCCCATTCCTCCCTCCCTCCCATTTTCCCCTTACTCCCCTCCCCTATGACTGTGACTGAGGGGGACCTCCTCCCCCTGTATATGCTCATAGGGTATCAAGTCTCTTCTTGGTAGCCTGCTATCCTTCCTCTGAGTGCCACCAGGTCTCCCCATCCAGGGGACGTGGTCAAATATGGGGCACCAGAGTTCGTGTGAAAGTCAATCCCTACTCTCCACTCAACTGTCTTCTTTGTTTTTTGTTTCTTTGTTTGTTTGTTTTTGAGACAGGGTTTGGCTGTCCTGGACTCACTGTGTAGACCAGGCTAGCCTAGAACTCACAGAGATCCTCCTGCCTCTGACTCTGAGTGCTGAGATTATAGGTGTGTGCCACTGCGCCCAGCTCCACTTTCTTTTATAATGTATGCACACCACTGCTCTTTAACCACTCATCTTAGCTATTGTGGACGTCTATAGGCCCACCCATGGGACAGCTGTGTAACATGGTAGTTCTATTTCAGTTTTTGAGGAATCTCCATACAGATTTCCGCAGTGGCTGTACTAGGCTACTTTCCTACCAGCAGTGAGTAGGATTTTCTCTTTCCCTAGCATAATTCACAGATTTAACCATTCTACTCACTCCTTGTATCAAAATTTACAATAAAGAAATGTTAGTTGTTATGTGAATGTCAAACAATAAGGAAATGGGCAAATAATTATCATATATTTACATAACAAATCTTTATATAATTATTACAATTTTTTTCTAGATTTATTTCTTGTTGTCTGTATGATGAGATTTCTGGTCTTTGTTTTTGTAGGTTTGAGAGCATACTTTAATATTATCTGAATTTTTTCTATAATGGTCACATATTTTTTAACAACAAAGTTAAAACTAAAATTTTTAAAAATAAAAAAAGAAAATCTACATAGACAAGAAAGGGCTTTTTATAATACAAGTTGAGAAAGATTGATACTATTGAAAAATTTTAAGCACATTTAATAGTTCTTCCAAGTTTTATCCCTAAATTTTGATTAATCCATGTTTTCTTCTTCATCCCTACTCCCACACCCATTGTGACTATTTTCAAATCTTTCCTTTCACTTCTATTTCTTCTTCATGTTTGTTCAGCTTTCCACCCAGATCCCATGGCTTTTAAAATCCACACTCCCCTCAGGGTCTTACTTCATCCCTAGGAAACACAGGGAATTGAAACAGTCATTTAGAAGCTCTACCAGTGCCCATGAGGCAACTAAAAGCACATGAAAGCCTGGCAGCTCTGCCTGCATTTTATTGCCTACACTTTGGCTCAAGGCACAAAGATAAGTGCATAACCTTGCCTTTCCTCTTGAGTCACCTTGAACTTCAGGAGGGGCAAAACCTTGCAGAACAGATCCCACGCTCTTCCCAGGATAAGGATGTTGCAACCTCAGAAAAAGAGAGAGAGAGAGAGAAAGAGAGAGAGAGAGAGAGAGAGAGAGAGAGATTTACAACTTCACATCTCATTGACTCACCATGAAAGACCCAAGTGAGGAGGTAGCACCCCTGACCAGACTCTTTACAGATCTCTTGCCCTATACTTAGATGTGAGCTCATGCCAACACCCCAAAGATGGTCTTGGAGGCACTGATCTTTCCAAAACAGACATACTGAATAAGACCCCTTTCTCTGTTTTTCATCAGTATAGTTTCTTTAATTGGCATACAAAAAATGAATGGCTGATGGTAGCTTGCTAAGGCTGCCAGAGCCCAGGCTTTATGCTGAAAACACCAGTAACATTGTTGAACCTTTGTCCGCCTACTATGTCTGTTGGCCCTATCGAGTTCCTATGAAAGTCTTGTACTCATTTTATAGGGAACTAATTCTAGTAACTACACATGATTAACAGGGTGTTACAGTCTTAAAATGCTTGAACATGCGTAATTTATTTAACTTTCCTAATTGGTTTTTTTCAGGAAGTGGATAAAACCTTATTAACCTTATTTTACAAAGGACAGAATTAAGCTTTCCCATGTTTGCCTTCACCAGGACCACACAGTTAGCAAGTGGCCATGATGGAAGCAAACAAAACCCAGGTCCAAACTCAGAGCTTTCCTTCCACTCTTCACTATACCTCTCAAGCAGCGGCATTATCATCCAGAATAAAATGCAGGGAGAAAAATCAAGACAGTGTCATGGCAAAGGGGGCAACAGTGGGCTGGAGAGATGGCTCAGTGATTAAGAACACTGGCTGCTCTTCAAGAAGGTCTGCGTTCAGTTCCCAGTACTCACGTGATGCCTCACAAACATTTCTGGCCTCCTCTGGTATTGCACACATAGGGTGTGCACAGAAATGCATGCAGGCAAAATGCCTATAAACAACAACAGCAGCAGCAGCAGCAGCAAACAGCGACAACATCCCCCCCAAACAAACAAACAAAACCCTCAAATAACAAAACAAACAAAAGCCTATAGGGGCAGCTTGACCCAGGCAGAGAGCAGCTCAGAGCTATCCATGGTCCTGAGCTTGCCGGCCTGGGCCCACACTGACCACTTGGCTCTCTAGAGCCCATCCGACCGACCATCTTTTAGTGGCTCTGTAACTGCATCACTTACTTTTCTGAGTCTCACTCGCCATTCTGTCTCATGTGGCCTCATTTCTCTTGTTGTTGTTTTAACAAGTGTCAAGAAACTAGTCTATTGCTATACACTCTGTATAAATTTTTTTCTACATGATTGTCATTCTTGAACCAAAGAGGTAAACCTAGCATTGACAATGGATTATTCTAGTCATCTTCAATTTTGAGAAAAAAAATTAACCAATGTTTAGCTGTTATTTTAGACTTTTGATCATTTGTGCTATTTATTCCATGCATTTAACTTTTGCTCCCTAACAGTTTTCTGTTTGTCTTTTCCACTTCTAGCCTTTCTTTCTTTTCTTTTTAATATTGTCTTTTTGTCTCTCCCTTGTTTCTTGGGCTTTCTGCAATGTCTTACTTCTATTGTTGCTTTCCTTGTTCATGGTTTTGGGCTCCAGGGACAAATATGAGTCTTAGATTTGTTTGTTTGTTTGCTTTTTGCCTGAAGGTATTTAGCTCAGTATTTCTTGAGAGAGGAGCCCAACAATCTCTGGTGACTTTTGGATTTCCCAGTTCCATCTCTCACCATTTCGTCTGCCTGGCATGGGGCCCTTCTCAGTCTTATTTTCCTTCCTAAGAACTTAGAGACCTATGACTTCAGTAAGACCCTGGCTAGCTAGCACACGGGAAAGCTTGTACCATCCCAAGACTCTAAATTTTGCTATTACTATGCTTTTTGGTGTCTTGTCTCCCCTGAACTGTGTGGTCCATGATCACATAACACTCCTCCACCCATGCTTCCTCTTCTTCCTTCTATACTTCAAGCCCATGTTTCCTTTGTTTCTCTCCTAGACAGCTTGCCTGAACTGCTTCTAGCAGTGGGCCTGCACTCCTGCTGTCCTTCTCCCTTTGATTTCTGAGGAAACACGTAATTTCCTATCAGAAGTGGCCATTTACGAATCAAAGCCAGTTTACCCCTAGTAACATTTGTAAATAAGCCTGTTTTACACACCAGGAAACTGAGTTCTTAAGTATTTCAACACAGGGGGGTGAGGGTTGAGGGGTGGGGGCAGTGGCTTTGGCAGAAACATTGTCTGGAGATGTCTGTGTAGTGACTCTGTTCCATAGATACTGCTGGAATCTCTTCCATGTGCAAAGAACTGAATCAGTCACCAGAGATGATATCCCAGAGGGAAAAAAGAGGACCTTCTGTTGTTTCAAAAAAGCTTGCCAGGAAATCAAGAAATGCCCCCACTGACTCAGCTCCAAGGCTCTGTGTTCAATACCACCTCAACTGTTAAATATAAGACCCAAGAAGGAAATGCTTGAATTATTTAAACTATAGAGTAGAAGCAGTTGTCACAGATAACTAATTGGACAGAGGAGTTTGAAATAAGCATTGAAAACCATATAGAACTCCAAGTGGGGATTTACTGCACACTTGGAGTGTTTCATATTCGAGGATAAGAAACTGAAGAAGGGGCAGGTCTAGCGAGATAGTGAGTGAAACCTAACCTCTTACACTCGTCTTCAAAACCTAAGTGGTACTTTGAAGATGTTGGTGCCAATTCGGGCACATGGATGAACTTACCAAAACTGGAGGTCATGGCCAAAGCAAGAACCCTCAACAAGGTGCTGGCAGGAGTTCTGGCTAGTGTGTGTATGTGTGTGTGTGTGTTGTTCTTGTTGCTGTTGACTGGAGAGATTCGCTTCCTGTTTTAAAGAGAAGGATGACACATGCTATTTAGGGCTTCTCTTGGATCCCTGGAGAGAGCCCTGAGTCTGCAATAAGACATTCCTGTTCTGCATCATGCAGTCTTTCAAGTTATTTAAGGATATTGTGGTAGTGATTAAAAAAACCATCCTGCAGATGCTTCCAGCCACTAGAGAAATGAAATGGGGCTGGGGTGGTGATAAAGGTGCTGGATAAGTTCAAAGCAAATAACTGATTTTTTTTTCCCTAAGGCATACAGTAGCGTGTGACTAAAAATAGCCACCTGTTTCAGGTTGGGTCCCAAATTGGAAGAGCTTTTCACATTACCAGATTCAAAAAGCATCTGTCACCTGGTAGCCATGGCAACAGCCATCCAGAGCAAATGAGGAGAGATGTTTTTGGACTAGGGCTGGAAAAGGAAGTGGAAGTGACAGTCTCTAGGTGAGGGGTGAGCCTCTCTGTCCCTCCCTGGGGTTGAAGTCACATCTGTCTCTCTTATTCGCCAGTTCTCTAAGCTCTAGTCATTTTTTTTTCTCTGTAAGTGTAGCTTATAGAGCCACTAAGTGCCTTTCCTATGGACTGGGCAGGGAAAGAAGTGGGCTGGGAAGGCCACCGGCACTGCAAAGATAGGTTAGGCTGCTTGGGGACCTTGGAGACTTCTGGAGGAGGGAGTGGTTCAAATAGAATATGTGCTGTGTTGTTTTGTTGTCTATGCTTTACTTGTCATTGATGTTCTTGAAAACATTTCATCTGTTTTTGGTGAGTATATATGTGCCCCGCCCATGTGTACATGGAGTCCAGAGGATAATTTTTAGTCTTATTCTTCAGTTGTCATCCATTTTGTTTTTTGCCCCTTTTTGTTTTTGTTTTTTTGTTTGTTTGTTTTTGTTTTTCCAGACAGGGTTTCTCTGTGTAGTCCTTGCTGCCGTGGACTCACTTTGTAGACCAGGCTGGCCTCGAACTCACAGAGATCTGCCTGCCTCTGCCTCCCAAGTGCTAGGATTACAGGTGTGCGCCACCACTCCCGGCTTGTGTTTTGCTTTTGAGATAGAGGATCTCATTGGCCTGGGACTTGTCAGTTAGGCTAGACTGGCTGACTAGTGAACTCGGGATCCTCTCATTTCTGCCTCCCCAGAACTGGGATTACAAGCCCACATGCAACACCATGCCTGGCTTTTTATGTGAGCTCTGGGGATTGAACTTGGGTCCATATGTGTGTGTGGCAAGCACTTTACAAACTAAGCTATCCCCAGCCCCTTAAAATGATTATCATTTATCACCGCATATTGGCAGTATTGGGTCCCATGTGTCTGCCCTTTAGTCTCCTTGCTTTGTTTTCCTTACAACCCCCTCCCTTGAGTATAAGAAGGCCTCTCTTGAATGTCTCCATAGTTCTGTAATTCTTTTCCAACCTCTCACAGTGTTGCCTTGGAGGTATAGCAGCAGAGACTACAAAACAGGTACCCTTAATATACACTCAACCAGCTGACTCTTAGCATCTCTAATTCAGACAAATGCTTGGGACATGTCAAGCAGGATTCTGTGGTACTGTCTCACCTTGAAGACAGTTGCAAATTATGAAAGAGGTCATCATCAATCATAGTCCTCAGGGTATGCTGTTCAGTATATGAAAAAATGTAAGTGACTCAAGATGTTTGAGATGACCTCTGAGCCAGGACAGGCATATGGGGATGAGAAGCCAGTCTTCTCAGTGTGCTCTCTAGACAGCTAAATAATGGTCCCTTGGGAGATCACAAAAATCAGAATAAGGTCAAGGTGAGGGGGCAGGGTAGATTTTCTGAAGATGAAGTCAGAAGTCTCTGTGGTATTCAGGCCTCTCCACTAGGCACTTTCTGGTCCCCAAGGAAGAGCTCTTTAGGATTCAGAGCTCTAGGTCCTGGTCATGATGGCTGTGCAGACACTGTTTCCCCAGCATTCTCCTTTCAGCCCTCTTGCCTGAGAAAGAAAAGAATGGGTTTACCAAGCATCTACATATGTGTCCTTTAGAGTATAGAAAGCCCTAGGCTCGGTAGACTCATTCACTCATTCACTCATTCATCATTCATTCATTCAGAATGAGTGAATACTTATTCTTAAAAGCCATCCCAAGAGCTACTGTGTGCCAAGCATTGTGCTGTGGGCTTCATGATCTCTGTCTTCACATAACTTGCATTTGGATAAGAATGGGAACCCTTATGGCTGGGAGGGTTCGTGATGGTGGGAACCATCCAGCACCAGGAAGTCTGGATAACTCCGTAAGTGAATCAACTCTGTCTCCTTCCATTCTTTCTTCTTAAAGTGCTGGTGCAAGGAGTTCTCCGCTCTCTTGTCTCTCTAGGTCAGCTAAATCCTAAAGCTAACAAAGGAACCCTCTGAGAGCACACCTCTTCCATACAAACCAGCCCACTTGGAGCCCAGAGGGGCCCAAAGTGTTCTCTTCAGAGCTCCCAAGCATGAGCTATCTTTCTGCAGCTCAAATCACTCCAGGGCAGGGCAGCACAACGGCCACCATGAGCAGTCCTCGTGACCCTGAGGGCTCAGTAAAATTGTGGAAAACAACCAGGGCATCACCCGACTGCTCACCCCGCCACACCATCATTCCTTCAAGTGTGCATAGCAGAGCCCATGCTTGCCTCACTCCTGAAAAGCCCTGTTGCTTCCTGTGTAGTCTTGGAAACTGCAATGGCAACAGTCCCCTGATCTATTGGACTCCCCCCAAATCAATAACAATAATGATAAACTCTCTGTCTTAAAACATGAGCGCAAACCCTGCAGACAGAACTCCTATGTTCAAACTCATGTTGATCACACACTGAGTCATAGCTAGATAGTACATATAGTGTATATATGTACATATATACATGTATGTGTATATGTATTTGTATATACAGCTCTCTCAATAACGAGCTCTTCCAGATCCAATGTGCTATGACTAGTACTTGGCTTTCAGACAGACCAGGCTTAAGAGCAGGCTCCATCACCATTTGGCCTGATGCGAGCTGAGGAGGAACATCTCACCTGGTTATAGACTTTCAAAGACAAGGGTCCAATAGTCTAGAGACGACAGTTCCCTAGAACTTACATGGGGCAGTTGTTCTACATGAAAGGCTTTCTATGCGTTATCTCACTTAATTCCGCCAATGACTTTCTAAGACACGTAATGCATACAAAGCCTCTCCCTCTCTTCTTCCTGCAACTTGACAGAGATACCTCTCACAGGTCCTCTCCGAATCCGGTTCCTCATATGCGTGACACAGCCAGCTATCTTGTTGCGGAGTTTCTTGCTGGGGATAATGGCGATCTCCTCGCACATGCACTTGTGGAAGTCATTACCCAGACACCCAGATGCGTGTAGTACTTCTTGTTGATGACCCAGGCCGCCTTCTTCACAGTCTTGGTGTGAATGCGGCCCATGTTGGCGGGTCTCGGTAAAAGAGGAAACCTCACTTGAGGTGTTAAACAAAAGGGGTTTAATCAAAACTGGTTAGAATATGGCGAGGTAAGCCCTCTCATATACTCCTTTCCTTTTTTTTCTTTTGAAAGAGAGTCTTGCCGGACTATGTAGCCCAGGATTCCCTAAAATTCATGATCTTTCTGCCTCAGTCTCCTGAACTGAGATTATAGGCCAGCACCAGCATGCATAGGTAGTATTTCTACTTTCTTATAAGGCAAATCTCAGATAAGGAAGAGGCTGGGGAAAACAGCCTCTCATCTAAATGCTGCCCGAATAATAGAACTTAGAAGAAAAAGGCATGCTCCATAACAGGGAAATAAAAATAAATAAAGTGTGGTATTTCCACATGATGGGGCAACATATAACCATTAAAAATGACATTTACAAAGTGTAATACATAAACTGGGTTTACTGTTAGATCAATACAGCGGGCCTCCTATCACTCTTGGAAGCTAACGTTTCATTTTATCACAGTTGTATATGTGGTTTAAAGATGCAGCTAGTGTCACCAGACTCATTAGGAAAAATTAAGAGTTTTTCAGCCACACCTCTCCAAAGACAACTCTTCTCAACTCCTTTGGCTGGATGTTTAGCTTTCTTTCCTTCTTTCTTTTATTTTCATTCTAAATTCCTAGTTCACATTTGGTATTTTCTTTAATCCATCCAAAATAATAACATTAAATGTTCTTCTGGGGATGAGATGATGCATCCGCTAGTAAAATATTTGAGCACAAAGACCTCAACTGGCTCCTTAGAACTACATGGAAAAGGTTGAGATCGTGTGTGTGTGTGTGTGTGTGTGTGTGTGTGTGTGTGTGTGTGTGTGTCAGGGGCACATTTGAAATCTCAGCATCTGGGAGATGGAGGCAGAGGGTGCCTGAGGATCGGTGGCCAGCCAGCCTAGTCCACACAGTAAACTCTGGGCCTGTAAGACACTGTCTGAAAAGGAAGATAGGCAGTGCCCGAGGAACAACTCCTGAGGTTGACCTCTGCCTCCTATGTGCATGCTCACACATGTGTGCGTCCTCACACACATGTGCATGTGCTCACACGACCACACACAAATGTTGTTTTTAGAGTCTTTTACACTTAGAAGTTTGGCATGCTGTTTCCCCCACAGAAAATGTTTAAGGAAGTAAATGATCTTTGCAACAATGAGGGATTGGGAAGAAATGTTTGCTGACTGGAAGCAAAGCTGGTGGGAATTCAGCGAGATCCCTATGAAGAGAGGAACAGGGGGGAAAAACATCAATTTCCAGATGATTTCCCGAGAGCAGAATTATGAGTCATTTCCCCCTGCTTTTCTCATACTTTTCTATGATGATCACTCCTTTCTCTTATTGTGAATAAACTATTTGGTTCTAAAAACTAATCAAACTCCCACTTGCTCTTGCTAGATTGTAAAGCCAGACCCCTAGCAGGTCCTAGGATTTCTTCATCAGGTCTTAAAAGTGGTTGTTTCCTTCCCTCTGTTAGTCCGACCACCACTGTGGTTTCTCCTCCTTGCAACATAGACAGGGGGCCATTGTAGGTAGATCCAGGAATGAATCATCAGGTGCCTTGCATCTGCTCCTCGTGTTTGGCTTTCTGCAGAATCTAAGGCAAGCCTGCAGAGATCCTGAGGTCTGAGCTATGGATGGCCAGCTCTGAGCTGGGTGTGGCCTGCAGCACGCTTCAGCTACCTGGATCCCAGTTGTATTCACTGCTTTTCTTTCACTGTGACAAGATGCCTTGACAGAACAGCTTAGGAGGGAAAGGGATTATTTTAGCTTAGCTTAGCGTGTGTGTGTGTGTGTGTGTGTGTGTGTGTGTGTGTGTGTGTGTACAATCTATCATGACAGCTGAGAAAGATAGTATTAAAATGGCTATAGCATAGGGTGGTGTCTCATTGCAAGTTTATGGTGCAACATGAAGAGAGCTAGATGGAACTAAAAGCAGGTGGTTATGGCTGTCAAGGACCTTGCACTGGTGGCCTACACCCACCAAGGCTACATACCACACAGGACTTCTCCAAACAGCACCATGGATGGGGACCAAGTGATTCAAAAGGCAAGCCTGGGAGGGGCATTCTGCATTCAGTCTGCTGACAACCACTGATGACTTAGCCCTGTGTGACTCCACTGGGAACAATAGGGTCCTGGCAGGGGAAGCATGTAGCCAGGTGGCTTGTGGGACACAGCTGGCCGGGAAGGGAGTACACAAGAAAGGAGAAGAAGAGAGATTAGTAACAATGATAGTCCATAGACTAGTGGTTCTTAACCTTTTGGGGGGGTCGCATATCAGATACCCTGCATATCAGATATTTACATCATGACTTATAACAGCAGAAAAATTACAGTTATAAAGTGGCAATGAAGTAATTTTATGGCTGGGGTCAGCACAAAGTGAGCAGCTGTGTTAAAGGGTTGCAACATCAGGAAGGTAGAGACCGATGGCCTAGACCCTGGGAAAGGTAAAAGGTAGCTTAGCGTCTCCTTTTTTTTTTTTTTTTCCTAGAAACAAATCCAAGGTAGAGGTACAAGGACAAAGAGTCTGTGTGGCAAGTTCAGGGAATGAGGAATTGGCAGAGCTTACCAAAAGTGTGTCCCTGTTAGCATCTCAGCATCACTTTCGGTGGTGTGCCAGGCTATCCAGTGACTACTGCTTAGAGCAACCGCAGTACAATCATATGGGGAGACTTTGGGAAAATAGCCAAAAGCCACAAGCGAGAGCTGGCCCTTCAAGGGGACACTTGATGGGCTATGAAGGCACAGATCTGGTTTGCCACTTGTGGAAGAAGAGGCCATTTGATGCCATTATCAGCCTGGTGTGCATATTGGCTGAATAGCGTTCAGCATCTTCCAGAAAATTTCCTTGGTTAGTAGAGGCAGCTACTGAGAGCTCGGGATCTGGAGCAGCACAGGGAGGATCAAGTCCTTCAGGTCCAGGGACTCTTGCCCTAGGGTCGGGGGTCATTTACCAGTGTGGGGCAACAAAGTTAGTTTTGACCTTTTGTAGAGTGATCATACAGTTTTATTATTCAAAGCCAGAGCATTGTAAAAAATGACTGGGAAACTAGTAAAAAACTGTGCTGAAGTTCTGGTTCGTGTGTGGCTATGAAAGAGATGATTTCATAAAAGAAGACAGTAACAGTTGTCAGAGGTTATGATGGGGCCGATCTGTAGGGCTTGGGTAGCTGGTTCAAATACAATTCTACTTGTAAGGCCACAGAGTTATGATGCTCCCTAGCAGAGTAGAGTCATCATCAGTCACAGTAAGTTCATACATATTTTCTGAAGTCAAAGGTTGCCAGCATAAAGAAATGATAAACATTTAGGGAGATGGAAATAGTAAGTACTCTGACTGAAACATAACACACTGTATACATGTATCAAGTGTCAGATATGAGTGATGATGTTTTGCTGGGCAACAGTATAAACAGGGACTGTCTTAGGCTTGCCAGGCAGGGAGTTTCTCCATCTCTCTGAATAGTGATCTGATCCAGACAGGCAAACTTTGTCCTGCTTGCTTCTATGTCAACAAATTCAGCAATGTCTTACATAAATGAGGAAAGATAGCATGTCATCTCCATGGATGGGGGTTTAACAAAGTTCATGGAAGTTATCAGATTAGCTTGTGTTTCCATCTCTTCACGCTCATCAAATAAACGACAGAATGGTGCTTAGCTGCAATGAAAGCAATTTTCTAAAGCATCTATGAAGCACTCATTATAGGGGAGGGAGGGAGAAAGGGAGGAAGAGAGAGAGAGAGAGAGAGATGGAGGGAGGGAAGGAGAGAGAGAGGAGGGAGGGAGAGAGGGAGGGAGAGAGGGAGGGAGGGAGAGAGGGAGGGAGGGAGAGACGGAGGGAGGGAGGGAGGGAGGGAGAGAGGAGGGAGGGAGAGAGAGACGGAGGGAGGGAGGGAGGGAGGGAGAGAGGAGGGAGGGAGAGACAGAGGGAGGGAGGGAGGGAGGGAGAGAGGAGGGAGGGAGAGACAGAGGGAGGGAGGGAGAGAGAGAGAGCCCACATATATACTTGTGTGCATGTGGTCAGTTATCAGAAAATGCTCCTTGAGGAAGGAGCAGTATGTGCTGAGGGTGACAAAAGCAGTCTATGTTTAGGCAAAGAAGTGTGACATATGCATAAAATGAAATATTAATTGACCATCAAAAGGGATGAAATTCTGATATGTGCTATGTAGCAAATGGACCTTAAAACCATTATGCAAAGTGAAATAAGGTAGGCACTAAACAACAAATACATATAGTTCTACTTGCATGAAGAACGCAGACTGGGCAAATTTTCACAGAGAGAAAAGGAATAGTGGCTACCAGAGCCTGGAGAGATGGTAATGGGGAGCTACCATTTAAAGAGTACGGCATCCCCATTAGAGAGGATGAAAAGGAGATAATGGCTGAGTGAATGCACCTGATACTACTGAAATTCACACTTAAAATGACTAAAACAGCAGAGTTTCTACCATGCATAGTTTATGCAACTTTAGAAACTCCCATTTTCATAGAGCTTTTGTGAGAAGACAGTCAATAGACGGAGATTTGGTTAGACAACCACAACGTGATAAGTGTAATGAAGGAAGACAGCAGAGAGAAGAGGGAAAGGGGAGGAGGTATTTGGAGATTCAATGCACACTCTCAGTAGCAGCGTGGTACCCAGAGGGAACCAAGAGTAAGAAAAGAATATGAGCGATGAGGGTGGCGGGGTACATGACAGAGGACCCCAAGAGCTGTGTTAAGACCTTTTGGCTCCATCCTGAGAGTCAATGCAAGGTTGAAAGAAGGTAGTGGTTAGTTTCGGCCACGGCACCGGAAGTGACTCACTAGGTGCAGAACACGGTACAAGAGGGTATTTCTCCTCTTCTGGTCAGGAGGAGGAAGGTGTCAGATAGGGTGGTGGGAAAGTGTTCCAGATGTGGAGCTGGCAAGTCCTGGGGACCAGTCAGAGGTGAGAGGGAAGGGAGACCAGGTTTCTTGCTTGGGACAACAGGTGGATGACGGTACATTAGTTAAGGCAGGGATCATAGCTGGGGGGAAATGATGTTGGGATTAATATTGAACATGTGATCTTTGGAAGGCTCAGAGGACCCATCAGTAGGTATCTCTGTGAAGGAACAAGCAGCAGAGTGGGAGGAAATCTCTGCCAGCCGTTCATCTGACAGAAGACTAATATCAAGATTGCATTGCATTTAAAAGATTAAAGACAAACTAACAAGCAGGCCAATTAGCAAATGGGCTAATGATCCAACCACTTCTCAGAAGATGTATAAATTGCCAAAAAGATAAAAGACAAAACGATCGACATCTTTAGCCACCAGGGAAATATAAAGCAAACCTCTCAATAGAGTCCACCAGAGCCTAGTCAAAATGGCTGTTGTTTAGTATGTAAATAACAAACACAGGTAAGTATGTGGGCAGGGGGGGGGGGGACCTTATGCATTGTTGGCATGAGAGTAAGTTAGCTCAGTTATGGTGGAAACCAGTATGGAAGTTCCTCCAAAGTAAAGGACGATGGAAGTAGCATGCAACTCAGCCATATGGCCACTCCTGGGTACTTGAAGGTATCTCAGGCAGCATGGGATGCAGGATGGATACAACCATGTTTACAGCATCACTCGTCACAGTAGCCAGGATATGGAATCAGCCTAGCCGCCTGTAGCAGATGAATGGATAGAGGAAATGTGCTGTATATACTGAATAGTGCAATTCTATCGTAAAGAAGAATGGAACCATATGATTATGTTTTGTAAGATTAGCGAGATGCAGAAAGAACACATTGAGTGTTTTCTATCATATGTAGAACACACACACACACACACACACACAGAGAGAGAGAGAGAGAGAGAGAGAGAGAGAGAGAGAGAGAGAGAGAGAGAGAGAGAGAGAGAGATGGAGAGAGGGAGAGAGGAGAAAAAAAGCAAAAAGGTCTGAAAATAGTATAAGGGATGGGGCAGAGGGGAGAAGGGAGGATAAGAAAAAGTAACTGGGAAGTGCATATGATCAATTCATTATTTATGTGTGGGAATGACACAGTGAAATACAGTGATATATACAACTAATACACATTAGTAATTACAATTTAAAAATACCCTGGACTGTGGGAATGGTTGCAATCCTAGTACTTGGGAGGCAAAGGCAGGCGGATCTCTGAATTCAAGACCATCCTGGCCTACAGAGTGAGTTCCAGGTCAGCCAGGGCTAAACAGAGAAACACCGTCATAAAAAACAACAATGACAGAAGAAAAAGTATAGATTGTGGTGTGTTAAGATTGATGGAAGAGTACTGGGTTTTGGTGATGTTGGGAATTGAACCCAAGGCCTTATTATGCTAAGCAAGGATGCTACCGCTGAGCTGTTCAGCCCCAGGAAAAGCTAAAAATTATGGTAATACCTGAGAATTTCCAAGAAGTTGGTGCATCCTGGAAAGAGGAAGGGGCCAGAGTTAAGACACTGACAAGGAAACACCAGTACAACAGAGGTGACAGGTGAAGACACACGTCCCCTCAGTTTCCTCCATCTGTCAGTTGCTGTATCTATCTTTCAGGACCTTAGCTCTTTTGACAAGCACTGGCCATTCAGTCTGCACCGTGTTTCCCAGTTTGGCTTGTCCAAAGTTTCCTCATGGTTTTAGCCAACATCACTGGAATGGCGTCCTCTCTGAGTGTTATATCAGGAGGATGTGCCATTTGGCCAGTGCTCCATGGCCTAGATCCCTGGGCTGAATAAAAAGACGAAAGCTGCTGATCACTAGCACCACCATCCCCCCTCTGCCTTCTGACTGTAGAAGCAATGGCCAGCACCTCAGCCGCCACCATGCCTTCCCTGCCATTATGGATGCTACCCTTGGACTGTGAACAACCACAACAAAAAACCAAAACAAACAAACAAACAAACAAACAAAAAACCTTTCTCCTGTAAGTAGTCTTTGTTGGGTGCCTTAGTGGTGTGGTGTTAGCTGTGCAAACACCAACCTGGTTAGGCACATGGCTAACACGATGCCTGCCAGTCTCCTCCCTCTGAAGTTAGGCTTTGGCTCTTTTGTGAATGAGTATTACTATGATATTTGTCTGATGATGATTTTTGATTTTTCAGTATTCTTTCTGTGCTCATTAATTTCAATCCTACTATATGGAAAAGTTTCCCTTCCTTGGCACTACCTTATCCATTCAAGTTATCACTACAAACCTGCGACTATCTGAGCGGATCACTTTGTTGTTGCTCCCCATGCCTCTGATTTGGCTCTTGGGAACTCCTCTGGAGCTGGTGCTCTGCTGATGTGGCCCGATCATTGGCTGTGCTTCTTCTGTGCTACCTGTACCCTGAGATGCCTCATTGCTCCCAATGTGGGGGACAACTGGGCTCAGGCTCTCATTTCCCTGTGGTGTCAGTACTTTGTGGCTCTCTTCATTGACTGAGTTAGGAAAGAAGAACATTTGCTGCATCCAAGCTGATTCCCTTATATATCATTTGGGGGTTCTGTGCAACTGTGTGTCCTGGATGTTATGTGTTTACTCGCGAGGGTAGATGAAGCATCACCTTCTGGGAGTAGGAGTTGTCCAAATGTCTCCTCAGAGAACCGCCACTCTGTCCTCATTCTAGGTGCCCCACTATAGCTTCCCAAGGACGATGGGCATGCCCAAAACTTGTCTATATGTTGAAAGAAGAAACTAAATGGGGGGAGGGAATGAAAGCCGCACTTGAGTGAAGGGGTTAACGAGGAAGAAAGTGTTCTGTAAAGAGGCAAACAGGAACAGATGTGGAGGATTCTCAGGTGGCGGGGAAAGACTGAAAGTGGATTCTAAGTCTGGTGCTTTAGTCAACTTTACTCCACTGTCACTGACACCAACTCTGAAAAACAAAGGGTCTTCCTTTTCGAACAAGTTTTTATATTTTTACTGTACAAGGTTCTACAAGGCCACTTTCATGCGAGTATGTAATATACTTGCATGTATCTTCCCACACCCCGGTACCATCACCCTTCACCTCCTCCCATTGTTCCATTTGTTCCCCCCAAACAGTTTTGACTCCACTTTTACGCCATTAGTTCACATAGGGCCTTATGATGACACCCAGGAGCCACAAGTAAGAGACAAGGTAGGTCTTTCTGATTCTGTCTTAATTTGTTTAACATGGTGATCTCCAGTTACACTCATCTTACTGCAGAAGACATAACTTCACTCCGCTCTGTGGCTCAATACAGCCGTTGTATGTATGCACCACATGACAAAAGGATTGCTTTGGGCTCAGTGCTTTGAAGGGTTCTCCCATGATGTGTAGGCCCCATCACGTTACAGCAGGAACGTGGGAGCAGGGCTGTTCAGGCCACTTCAAAGAGGGGAGGAGGAAGTGCTGCTTTCCATTCTGCCCATCAGGGCCCATCTCCCAAATGCAAAGCTGTCCTACCAGGCTCCATTTTCTTTCTTTTTTAAAAAAAAAATATATTTTATTAATTTATTCATATTACATCTCAATTGTTATCCCGTCCCTTGTATCCTCCCATTCCTCCCTCCCTCCCATTTTCCCCTTACTCCCCTCCACTATGAATGTGCAGGCTCCATTATCTAAGGGCTCCACCATCGCCCAGGTGTACCACAGGGGAATCTGAGCCCTTAACACATGGGTCTTTGTTTGGGACACTGTAGATAAAACCAGGAACATTAGTGATGTTTGTTCTCTCAGAAAAGGAGGACCAGTGGGCCATTGGGATCAAAGGGGGAGGGGAAAGGGGAAGGGGAAGGGCTCTGATTGTGAGTAGAAAGTAGGAAATAGTGAAGGCAGGAGGCAGCAGCTATCTAGGCCAGGACAACGCAAGGGGTTGTGGCCAGAGGGACTTGTGACCATGAGTTTGGAAAGTCTTTTTTTTTTTTTTTTTTAAATTTAGAGAGAGAGAGAGAGAGAGAGAGAGAGAGAGAGCTGGTTTGAATGAGAACGTTCCTCACAGGCTCAGATGTTTGACTACTTAGTCCCCATTTGGTGCAACCTGTTTGGGAAATGCAGCTTTGAGTGGGGAGGTTTGTGATGAAGTCTTCTAGAGCTTTCAGCCATCCCTGTTGAGTTGTTTGCTTCCTGTGTGTGGGTCAGGATGTGAGCTGACTGTCGCTCTGGGGCCATGCCCTGCCTGTGTGCCTCCTGCTACACTCCTTCCACAATGGTAAGGAACTCTTATCCCCCTGGACCTGTACGCCTTAAACATAGCCTTGCTTTATGAGTTGCTTTGGTTATGGTGTTTTAGTGCAGCAATAGAAAAGTAGCTAGCATGGGGTGTTGGTGTCGGCGGTGTCCCTGCTGAACAAGGAAGGAGTAAATTAGGGGAGATTAATGACAGTCACCCTTGGGAAGAATAAAGGGCATAACTTTAAGAATGAAGCAAGCAAAATGAAGACACGATTCAGTCATCCACAGTGCCAGGGCTGCATCCTTTGCTGTGTGATCAGCTCGGGATGTGGCATTGTCTCACAGGAGTTCATGTTTTGTTCTCTTTATGACACTGCTCACAGATCCTGTATGACATGTGCTATGACGTCTTGAATTCCACATTGTCCAGTGGTAGAGGCTCTCCCAGGGTCCCATTGCTGGGGGGTGGGGGTGGAGAGTGTCTTAAGAAAGAAGATTTAGCTCGCTTACGGTCATGCAACTTGCTCATTAGCAGAACCAGAAGTCCAGTCCTCACAAAGCGCCTCCTACGTGCGTATTATAATGCTTTCCTGAAAAGTGAGGGTCCTGAAGTGCAGTGGAGCTGTTGTCAAGATCAGGAGAGCAAGGAGTGAAGCATGTCACCTATGTGGGTACAGAATCATCGGGGACAGTGGCAGGAGTCCAAGTGAAGAGGAAACCTGTGAACCAGGCACCAGGTAGGATGGCATGCTGTCTTATTCCTGCGCTCACAGCCCTCTGCTTTGTCAGCAGGGTGCACTGGGTACTTTCTGTTGCTGTGAAAAAAATACTAAGACAAAAAAGGGAATTGTGGAATAACTGTTTTAGCTTCAGGTTAGAGAGGGATAGTTTATAACGGTGAGTGGTGACGTAGTGGCAAGAGCAAGAAGCCTAAAGATCATATCTTTCAATTGCAGGCATGAATCAATCAAAGAGAGACCTGCAAGTGGACTGTAGATGGATACTCTGCAAGCCCACCCCCCAAGTGACGTACTTCCTCCTGCAGGGCTCCAACTCCTAAAGGCTCCATCACTTCCCCAAACATTGCCAACTGGGGACCAAGTGTTCAGACACCTGGGGGCGCATTGCTCATTCGAATCTCTACGGATGGATGGGTCAACCCTTAACTGATAGTGGAGTTCCGCTCTACAGCTGGGGACAGGCCTCGTGCGCAGAGAGGAGGGCCTTCATTCAGGGCATTTCAGTTGTTCTCAGCCTCAGCTTTGGACGCCTGCACTTGTGTGGCTCTGACTTGGACCTTTTCCCGCCTGTCTCAGGCAGGTTCCACCCTCTGCCGGGAGGATGCTGGAGTCCTAAGGATGGTCGCTAGAACAACGCTCCTGAGTTGGTCTCTGAGCCTTAGCCCTCCTTGATGTGCCACTCTCTGGACCTGTTTGGATTTGCCATCTCTGCTCCATTCTGATTCTCCCACATCAGTTCTGGATTAGGACCTTTTGAGGCCTTCAGGTTTGTTGATAAGTGGAAAAGACCTAGAAAAAAGCAGACCTTGAAACACACAAACCCAGCGATTGGTCACTTGCACCCAAGATTTTTCTGCAAGGCAGCAGCGTGACCCTGAGAAAGTGCCCTTCCGTTTACTTTCCACCCTCCAAGGCTGATGTAAGTCTTCACTGCTCAGGACCTTGTGCTTCAAGCTAACAAACGATGTGATGCCCATGTTTCTCCTCCAGTCCGATGTGGGTTTTTTTTCTTTGCGCTTCTGCGCATGCGCTGCCTGGGCCTCAACTTGTACTCACATGCTTTGGCTGAGGACATTCTTGGCTCTAGAAATGTCTCCCACCGTGTGAGGATGCTGGAGGCTTCCCTCTTATGCTCGAGTATGGGCAGAACCTTCGGTCTCTACTCTCCACTGTCTTCCTACAGAAGTCCTGTCTTCCCCTCAAGACTGAAGGCTCAACCAGGGCAGCCTAGGCTGGTCTGTGTAAGAGGCTCGGGCTACTTTGGTGCATGAATACATGCAAGCATGAATGATGACGTTACTAATTGGAGTGTGTAGGGGGTGGGGTTAGGGTGTGTCTGGAATTCTGAGAAAAAAGCAGAACTCTGCCAACTTAATAGTCTCCTGGCTCTTGCTTTTACTTTCCTCCCCAGCTGGGGACTTGCTCAAGCCAGCTCTGAGCTCATCCTAATGCTGTCCCAGGATGCAGAGCTTTTAGCTGTGCGGCCGCCCTGTGGCCACCCCATGGCATCATAGACAGCACCATGTGAGACAGCATCTGAAAGGTGGTACAGCTGAAGTTCTCCTAGAAGCTTACCAGGCCTGCGACAGACAGGTGGGCTTGGGAGTTGTGGAGGACACAGTCACTCTACAAAGCCTGCCTGAGACCCTTGGTTGCCCTTTGGCCTCGTTCGTGATTCTTCCTGCTTCCTCCCAGACAACACTTCCCAGCTGGATCATAAATAAAAGGACGGCATACCCACATATTTATAGTCTCTGTGAATCATTGGTGACTAATTTTCCCCATTTTGTCACCCCAAATAGTTTTCTCTTTAGCCTCTCAGCAAGGGCTCAACACCAACCAATCATTTAAATGAAAGTGTACATTTTTATTGTTTAAAAAAAGTCCTCATCTAACATGGGACAAAAATTCACAAATACAAATATTTAACTGCAGAATGGCTTTTTAAAAAAAAAATCTTCATCCAGCTCAGGGGATGGTTCCCGATGACTCTCTGGGCTGTGGTCTTTTCAAGGCTCTGTGGTCTGTTCTCTTACACCCAGGGAGATTTTAAAATGGAAAACATAAAAATAACCTCCCAGAGTGAGAGGTATTGCTCCCATTTTCTGCTGTGTTTGTTGGCTAGGGCCCCTTAGCACAGCAATGGTCATATATCATTATGTTTCATTTAGTAAACCCAACTTACCAAAAAGGTGGCACAATCGGTGACATGTTTTCATTACATGCTAATTCCTCTCTGTAAAACTTGGCCTCTTGGGATTTGTTTTTTTTTTTCCCCCATGATCAGCATTCTTTACATCTTCTACCCAAAGGCTCCATCACTCATGCATAACTCACATAACTTATTGCATCGCCTCAGAGCAGTTCGTTTCTGTGGTGTGTTTCTAGAAGGTGCGATTGACTCTCCAATAAGACCACAGAGGGACAGAGGAGATGAAGGGAGGGGCATCTGAGAGGAGATGGAGGGGAGCAAAGACAGAAAAGATTTGAAGATATTGCTGAGCCAGAAGACAAGAGTTTTCTGCAATTATCATTTCTAATTAGCTGAGAAATGAATGGGTATAAATAAAACTATTGGGTACAGGAGAGGGTTTGGGTCCGATGGCCGGTGTGCATGGGAGGAGGGGGGGTAAGATTGAGAATGGATTGAGAAGGTATGGTGGACTAGAAGGTAATGCCACAGGAAGTGACCAGAGGCCAATAGGCTTCTGGAAAGCATCCTGGAGGAGCTGGGAACCTTGGTCTCCCCTGACCTGACTGTGGATCAATGTTAGCTCAAGGCTGGTGCCCTCCACCTTTCCTCTAATGGTCCCTGCTCGATCTGGCTGCCTCTCTAACCTATCAGTGCAATGGTTGTGTTTGTGAAAGAATCAAAGCTGGCAGGACACAGCCAGCCCAGCTACGCAGTATTATTTGCCTCAGACAACTGCAGTGTGCTTTTCTGGGTTTGAGTTAGTGTCTTGCTCCCAGGAGCAAGTGACCTTTTACCTCTGCACTTCACCCACAACATGCTTTGACCTTGGACTCAAGCAGGTTCCCCGGAGCCAGGCTTTGCTGCCTGCCAATCACCAATGTTGATTTTACACATTCAAATTCTCCTTCTCCTCCTCCTCCTCCTCCTCCTCCTTCTTCTTCTTCATTTATTCTAGCTATAAAATAGCAACTGTAGGGATGTAAACTCACAGATCACAAGACTGAAAGAAGGCCCTTTAATTTTCTGAGTGTCTTGATGTACAATCAGTATTTTAACCTTTTATTAATCCTTGCCCTTGGTCAAGTGCGCCACAAAAAGCACTATGGTCTGCAAAGCTAGATGCCATGGAAGCCGTGATAAAGACCCAGTTCTCCTCTCAAGACAGGAGAAAACAAGAGTACTCTCCAGACCCCTCAAGTCTGTGCCTGATGGCTGGCATCCTCTGCCCCTGTAACCTCGTAAGTCTCTACCCCGTGGCTCCTTGTGTTCCTACAAGCAAGAACTTCCCCCACTTCTGGCTGATGATGGCTTTTGCTCTGGTCATTGGTCATCCAAACCTGTTTCCTTGGCTTAAAACCCTTGTCTCCTTAGATATCTCCCTTTAAAAATTGTTTTCAGTTAGCATACAAAGCAACAGTTTCACTATGACATTCTAATGCATATACTGTAGTGTCATTTGTATGTCATTTTCTCTTATTTGCGCTATCCCCTGCTCTCCCTCCTCCCTCTACTTTCTCTGGTTCCCTTCTTTCCTACTTCTGCTATCACACCTTATATGTTCTGTCACTGTCTCTTGTTTTAATCTCCTGCCTCACTTCAGACTCCTTCCTCGCCCACAGTTCCCTTTCTGCTTTCTTGTCTTACACACACACACACACACACACACACACACACACACACACACACACACACCACCTAAATTTAAATCATGCATGTTTACGTTCTTGGGAAATCTTCCCTGACCAGTCATACCCTGACTTTGACTTTTACTGCCCACTTCCCTAAGTGTCCTGGACTCCTGTGTGTTCCCAGAGCCACAGTATCCATTGCCCTTGCTCCCACCCACCATTCCTTTGGCTTTCTCATCAGCAACTGTTTGTCTCAGCCATCACTTTACCTTCTGAGACTAGTAGTGTCTGGCTGCCATGTAGTAGTTCAGTGAGAGAGTGGAACAGGAAGAAAGAGGCACCATCTCCTCCAGAGGTTCTGTAGAGTCTGGGCTTTGTGACTTGCCTGTTTTAGGGACCCACTTCATTCCTTTCACTCACTTCTATTTCACAGTAATGGGTCCACACTTCTGTCTCCCCACACCCTCCCTGGGGGAGTCTCAGAGAGCCTTGTTTCTAAGCCTGGAATGGGCACACCTGTGAGGCCCTCATAACCCTTTGACCAGACACTATCTCAATTGACCAAACACTCCATGAGAGGCTTCACAGAGAACAGAGTGAAAAGCCTGTGGACTACAGGACCCCCCTGGTTTCTGCCTTTGCACAGTTCAGGCAAGCATCCTTGCTCAGTAAGTGTGCAGTGTAGAAGCCTCCTGCTTTTTTCTCTCCTACTGAGCGTGCACTCTCTATTTGTCTTCAAGCCTAGAAGCGCTGGCTCTGGTAAATCCTTACTTGGGGATTATCTTGGCCTCCTTGGGATTTGCAAACACACATGTGCTGACATACATGCACATGCTTACAGTGCACAGTACATGTCCATTACGATATTGATTAGAAAAGCCTAGATGATAGGGCTATGTGACACCAGGGTAGGGATCAGTGTCTCTGCCGCTAGAAACAGGAAGAATCAAGATAATGGTTCTCAACCCGTGGGTCGCGACCCTTTCTCGGGGGTTGCCTAAGACCATCAGAAAACACAGATGTTTACATTATGACCCAGAACAATAGCAGAATTACAGATACCAATTATGGTTGTGGGTCACCACAGCATGAGGAACCGTATTAACGGGTCGTAGCATTAGGAAGGTTGAGAACCACTGAGCTGAGAGGTAAAGGATCAAACTAGCTGGAGAGCACATGTAACTCTTACTTTGCAGACTGGCAAAACCAGTGGTACAGAGCATAGATTCCCAAGACAGGAGTCCAGTAGGACAGGCATTGGGATCAAGTGAAGGGGGCCCTGGCTGCTACCTGGGGTGCTGAGTCATGGCTGCCAAGACAGAAAAGGGGGCATCTATGAGTAGCTCAGGCTGGTCTCAATGGGTAGCTTGTAACTTCACAGCTAGTGAGGAATATTTGTGATTCACAGGTAGTCTGTGAGAAAGGAGAGGGAGCTCTGGTTTGGGCTGGCTGTGCGGAAGTGACAGTGAGCCTCTAAGTTAGACACTATAGCTCGGGACTGGGCTGGAGGGGCGGGCCACGCAGTGGAACAAAGCCACGCACACAAGCCTGCCTGTGTTCCCGTGGCTGGGGCTGTGGAAGGGAGAGCACTAAGGCCCATTTCTCTCCTGTGTCAGATCCTGTGTGAGAATTCGCATCTGAGTGAGGTTCCTTAAAGGAGATTTGCTTATAGCAAATTAGGATGCCCATCATCGAACTATGAGGAATGGGTACAGAGGCTCGGCGCATGGGAGACACAGATCAAGCCGTACAATTCTTACCTTGCGAGCATGAGGACCTGACTCAATTCCTAGACAAGACAAGGAAAGCAAAGAATGCTGAAGAACTGCTCTGGGGGTTGGCAGTTGGCCTCCGCAGCTGTGTTTCTACTCCTACCTGCTGCCCATCCCATCTACTCAAGCCTGCTGAACTGTGCTCTAGTTTATAGAAATGCGGCCCTAATAGAAAATCTGGAGATATGTGGCCTAGAAATAACGAAGCCAGAGGGAGTTTAGAAAGACCCAATAGCTTTACTTCACCAGTAAAGAACCTGAGCTCTGGAGAGAGGGAGACACTTTGCTCAGAGTCCCCGGAGAACTGAGCAACAGAATCCAGAAAGCCTCAGGTCCTCCCTCAGGGCACCTTTCTTCCCTCCCAGCCTTGGCCTCGCCTGTAGCCACAGTGTGTTACTCTCCAACCTCAGGCTTCTTGCTGGGCCTCCCAGGCTGCATCTGTGACATATGCAGCCGATGGTGACAGGACAGGGGGTAGAGAATTGAGGGCTAAAAGGAGCAGCTCAATGGGGAGGCTTATGGGACACCCTCCTATAAAGTGACCTCTTGGCCCCGGAACAAAGCAATTCTCTAACACACCATGGATCATGGCTTGTGGGAGACGACATGACACATGCCAGAGAGTCTTTCCAAGCCACAGTAACTTTGAAGCCATGGCAGCAAGTCTGTGCCTGCCAGGGCCAAAGAGCACCCTCCAGGCCATAGTGTGAGGAAAGGAGGTCTTAGGCTTTCCTGGGTTAGGAGCACTGGCTGCCAAGATACTACCCCAAACACAGAAAGCTCAAGGGAGCAAGAGGTGAGGACTCCTTGCCCTGATGGTCAACTCTAAATCAACAAGTACCCTTACAAAGAGGGCCAAATGCAGCTCTGGGCCAGCAGCTTTGGCTCACAAGTCTCCTCGAATCCTCTAGAAGACAGGAGCTTGTTATCTACTTTGTAGAAAAGGGAAAAGTAAAGTTGAAACAGGCTAAATGTCTTAGTCGGGGTTCCTGTGACTGTGCTAAAACAGCATGACCAAAAGCAACGTGGGGAGAAAAGGGTTTATTTGGCATACACTGCTCATCATCAAAGGAAGTCAGGACAGGAACTTAAGCAGGGCAGGAACCTGGAGGCAGGAGCTGATGCAGAGGCCATGGAGGGGTGCTGCTTCCTGACTTGTTCATCGTGGCTTGCTCACCCAGCTTTCTTATATAATCTTGGACCGCCTGCCCAGAGACAGCACCACTCACAATGGGCTGGGACCTTCCCCACTGGTCACTAAATTTAAAGAAAAAAATGCTTTACAGGCTTGCTACAACCTGATCTTACAGAAGCACTTTCTTTTCTTTCCTTTTCTCTTCTTTCTTTCCTTCCTTCTTTCTTTTTTCTTTTTTTTTTTTTTTTTTTTTTTTTTGTTTGTTTTTGTTTTTTTTTTTTTGAGACAGGATTTCTCTACATAAACCTGGAATTAGCTCTGTAGACCAGTCTGGCTTCAAGCTCACAGAAATACATCTGCCTCTGCCTCCTGTGTGCCAGGATTAAGGCACGCACTACCACCGCCCAGCTACAGAGGTGTTTTCTTAACTGAGGGTCTTTCCTCTCAGATGACTTTAGCTTGCATCCAGTTGATATAAAACTATCCAGCATACAGTGACACAGTTTTTTAAGAGGGGACCTGGGGTTAGAATGCAGGTACGTCTTACTCACTGGGCCTTGGGCTTTCAAGGTGGTTCTGGTATGTCTTCAACTGCACAGGAACTCGGAGCCCTGCTTCATGGTTTCCCCAAGGTTCTCCCGGGAGTTTCTTTCCTAGACATCCTTCTCATGAAAAGTTGGCACACTGGGGAGGGTTCGCACACAGCATGATCTGACCCCAAGTCAAGTTGCTCAAGCATTTGTTTGAGCTCTGGCTGGTCATGTTGTCTAACCAATCACTTCTTTCCCAAGGACACTGTTCTCCAGGCTGAAACCGGGATTAGAGCTCGGTATCTGCTGTTATCTTAGTCTGTTTCTGCTGTTGCAACCAAGTTTCCAGCCTGTGTAGTTATGAAGTGTAGACTCAGTTTTCTTAACCAAAATATTTTATTAACAACTTATTGACCGAGCTTACGTCAATTATAACCTGATTAACCCAAACAGTAGGAAATGAGGATTAATCGACACAACAACAAAACCTTAAGGATATCAGTCCTGAGGAACGATTCTCCGGTTGGGAGCCACAGGATTTCTTCCACTGGAACTGAGGGTAACCAGACCCCAGAGCCTCAGCAGAAGGCAGAGCTCTAAAGCCTTCCCTCAAGTGGTTTTCTCAAGGAATGTCTTGAAGGGCAGCAATGAACAGCCAAATCTATCCCAAGTCTCCAATCCGTGCAGCTGCCAGTTCTGGGCTCGTTTATATATCTCCTCCCAGAGTCTGTTCACGGGATCTTTTTCATCTGGTAGCAATTAAGCTCCTGCATGAGGTGGTTGCTCTTCTAGTGAATTAACATCACCTGTTCTCTCACTAGACCGTTCGCTCCCACACTTGGGATCCTAAAGAACAGGTTTCTCTCCTTCAATGAAGTACAGAGGTTGAGTTCCCACTCTCTAGAGGAGTGTCTGAGATCCAGGAGCCAGCATGCAAAGCCTTCTTCCTTCATCATAACATGGCAGAAGCCGTCACATAGCAAGACTTCATTTAACCCCAGTTGCCTCGCAGATAGATGTCTTCCTCCAAGCAGAATCGCTATAAGACATTTAGAAATGAAGTTTTCAGTACATGTTTGTGTGGGTGTTTGTTTGCTTTTGTTTTGTTTTCATTTTGAGAGAGGTCTCACTGTGCAGCATAGGCCGCTATTGAACTCCTGAGGCCGTCTACCTCAGCCTCCCTCCGAAGGGATGAGATTATGAGAATGTGTCATCGTTTCTGCTCCAACACATGGAGAGACAACTTACTATGGAACCCACATTCTCTTAGTGGTGTTCTAAGTTGTGAATGCAGCGCCCCACTCCACCCCCACACCAGCAGCATTAAGTAAAGGTTAACCAGCTGTGAACAGAGCCTGGCATAATCCGATGCAGCCTGAAGCCAAGTGAGTGCTCTGTGAGGCACATGGTCTGGCAGTCAGCAACAAGCCCACAAAATTAGATGGCCACAACTTTTTTTTTTTTTTTCCGAGACAGGGTTTCTCTGTATATCCTTGGCTGTCCTGGATTCACTTTGCAGGCCAGGCTGGCCTCGAACTCACAGCGATCCACCTGCCTCTGCCTCCAAGGAACTGCGCTAGTATTTTTACATACTCAGCCAAATCCTTCTTCTATCCTCACTTAGTGAGTTTCTGGATTACAAATTGTTAAAACCATATTTTGTCGACTTCTGCTAAAAGAGGTTTTTTTGTTTGTTTGATTTTGTTTTTTGAGACAAGGTTTCTCTGTGTAGCCTTGTCTGTCGTTGACTTGCTTTGTAGACCAGGCGGGCCTCGAACTCACAGAGATTGGCCTCCCCAAGTACCGGGATTACAAGCGTGCACTACCGCACCTAGCTTCTGCTAAAATCATTTATTCTGACTGTCTCCCCAACATTCATATCAACCGTCCTCCACACATGTGGGAAGATAGGAGTTCATTGCTTCTGCAGCCAACAGTGGGGACCCTTGCTGTTCCTACCATGTCCCAAACATGGTGGTGTTTCAGGGCCTTCCTTATAAGGTTACAGTTTCTTCCTCACTCTCTCTCACACATCTCTCTCTCTCACACACACACAAGTGGGCACCTACACACACACATGCCAAAGGGAGCCCTGACATGGAAAAATCTGTGAGCTGCTTCTATTCCACACTCCAGTCTTCAGGTGCTGCCTGTGCTTGGAGTCGGGACTCTTGAGACTGTCCATAGGATCTGGGCAGGAAAGACCCCCTCCATCTTCTCTAGGGCCTCACATTATCTCCTGTTCTCTGAAGGGTTAAGGTTTCCTGCAGTGCTGAAATGGCCCCAGAGGCAGTTAGCCCTGCTCCTGCTACATCCTGTTATGAAGGATGCTGATCTCTATTTCCATGAGGCCTGCTCCTGTCCCATTCCCAGGCAGGAAAGGAAGTTGGATACGGGAAATAGCTATAGGATTGAGAGAAATATCTGACTTTTGACACTTTCCGGTGTGGTGGCTTCCCTGGGCCTCTGTCTGGCCTGTAGGAATAGCATGTGCTTGCAAGGAGCCACCAGCCTGTGGAGGCATCATCCTGGTCAACGCCAGAGATCAAAGTAAGAGATAATTTTGGTAGAACTAAAAATAGATCTAGTGGTTATTTCAAAACTGTTTTGCTAGCATTAAGGAGCAAATGTTGGATTCTGCCCAAACTTTCTGTCAATCCTACGAGGTCTTTCTCCCTTGTGCTAATTCCCTAGTCTAGTCTAGTGGCATTTTAAGGCTATTGATTGTAACCCAGAGATGCTTTACTTTACAAACATGGTTCACATGAGTAAAGTAACACATACAACTGAAAAGGACCAGGGAACATGTGCATGCATAAGCTCGATTTTCTGCTGGATTCTCTTTTGTTTTTTTGAAACTTCCGGTCATTTCTCACTTAGTGAGCCCACTGAGCCACCACTGAAGGGCAGTGCCCACAGTCTGAAGGCATTATCTTTTCTTCTTTCCCTTGGTGTTGTCACTATCTGGCTCTATGACCTGGGGCAAGCCACCTAGATTATATAAAGACTGTGTCCATCAATAGAAAGAGGCATGATTAATAATTGCTTTGATTCCCAGAAGTTCAGTGATTTAGACTGTTTCTTCCTTTTAAAAGAGCCACCGGCAGGTAGCATTTTCCAAGCCAGCCCCAGTAGAGAATCAGCGTCTCAAATTGGGACCTCTAAACGCTCTGCTGGCCTCACTGTTGCACTGTGGGAAGAGACATGGGTTGGAGGTGAGTATGGGAACCCCCCAACTCTCCGAAAGATCAGCTGTGCCACTTCCTTAGTATCCTAGAGCCTTAGATTTCTTGCTCTATGAGGATATGACGTAATGTTGCCATGGCACTGAAATCCCTACTGCGCGATTGAGCAAGTGCTAAATTACAGGGGCTGCTATGGCTGTGCGGAGCAGTTATTTAAAACAAAAGAAAAGTCATCCAAGGTCCTTGGTGATCAAAATACCTGTGTAATTGTCAATTCTTTCTGTCTTTCGCTCTTTCAACAAAAGCCCCCTTAGGCAAGGGTGGAAGGCCCCGTGTTCTGGGAAGGCCAGGCACTGTTGTCCTAGCCTTTGCTTGTCTGGCTTTCCCCATGGGAAATGGCTCAGTGTCTTTGGGACCTTCTGCTGTTTTTGTTTGCACCCCAGTGAGTGGTGCATGCATGCGTGCGTGTGTGTGTGTGTGTGTGTGTGTGTGTGTGTGTGTGTGTGTGTGTGTGTGTGTGTGTAGAGCACGGTGTGCCTCCTTGCGTTCTGAGCCCTCTCCAACAGGGCTCCTGTGTCATCACCCTTCAGTTCTGTCATCCTGGCGGCTCAGTTTCCCTGCTGCCTTCTCCCTCTCATCTTTCCCTCACAATTTCTCTTCCCCGCCCTCTCTGCCTCCATTCCCTCCCCTCTAATCCCCGCTTCCATCTTATTCTTTTTGGTTGGTGAGGGATGGGTCATCTCCAGTCTCAGATTTACTAAACGTAGTCAGCGCCGCCTTCTCCCTTTAGAACGTTACCACTTGCAGAGTATTAGCACCCGAGATCTCCCTGTTCCTAATGCCCATTTTACAGATTAGAAAAAAACGAGGCTCCGGTGACATACTTGAATTTATCTAGCTACTGAAGCCGTATGCCCAGGGCTTGTCAAGTGGAAGTCAGTGGTTTTCTGTGCATACCTGCTACTTTGATATATTCTGGAGAGCTCCAAAAGTGGGAAAGGGTTACTGGCAGCGGTTAGTCAGCTAAGCAGTTACACTGGGAAAGGTGAGAAACCACGGTTGATCAACCCCACGCAGGCTAAATTTAGTCTCTCTCTCTCTCTCTCTCTCTCTCTCTCTCTCTCTCTGTGTGTGTGTGTGTGTGTGTGTGTGTGTGTGTGCATGTGTATATGTGTGTGAGTGTGCCACTACCCACAGTTGGTTAGAATAAGCATAGGATTATTTGGCTTCATTCTCACACTCACTATAATTTACAACCATTCAATTCGTTAGTTTCCTGACTTTTGTCTTTTTCTTGACTGAATCCCATGCTCCAGCTGAACAAAAAGCTGTTTTCTTCATCTCTACGGTACTCCCAACACATGGCTCAAATCCCTGACCCAACACATACCTGTTGCTTGAAAAATACTGTCACTGAATACAGGATGAAGCTCACCACCCATGGGGAGACTGGGCTGGGAAGTTCTGTATTTATTTATGTGGCTTATTTCTATCTGTGTTCTTTGCCCTGGATAATATTAATGTTTTGGCTTATACACAAAGGCAACGGGAAAATCGGGGTAATTATGTGGGTAATTCAAGCAGAATGGACCACCCACTCTGACCTCAATTATCTGGTTATTTTAGGTGGAAGTAGCTTCAAACCCAAAGAACTGGAGTAATTACCTCACCTCCCCATTTAGTTTTAGCTGCAGCCAGATGCAGAAACGCTTTCCCGCAGAGGCTGTGAGAATAGCAGACAGCACCAATGCAGATCCGAATGCACATGTGGGCGTGCTGCACACATGGGTGTGCTGCACACGTGCATAAGAGAGTGGGAGCTAGCTGAGGTACAGGAAGCACAATTTAGGAGGCCTTTCCACTACACCTGGCCTCTTGCAGCCTTCAGCTTCCTCCCCCCAAGTATTTTTTTCAGGACCTGAGGAAATCATCACTTGACCTTGGCAATCCTGGGCTAGCTCCAAGCTTGAGCCAGCCAGCCAGCAAGGACTAGGCTAATAGACACAGTGTTCAAGGAGATATGTTCTACAGTTTTAAAAAACAGAACAAAAATTCAAGTCTAAGCCAGCAAGTTTGGCTCTGTCATGTCAGTAGTATTTAAAGGTGATTTTTGGCCAGAGCAGAAAGCTCTACAAATGAAAAACAACTTGGCCTTCTCTCCTCTCCTGTCTCCTTTCTCTTCTTTTCTCTCCTATGAAGTGATGCCGTGTCCTTTTGGGCTTTTCTAACACAGCCTTGCAACAAGGGTAGAGGTGGCCTCGTTACACAAGCAAGAAGGCTGAAGTTCAAGGAGTTAAGCCACTAGCCACTCGGCCTGCCTTGCTCTAAGTGCACACCCCGACCCAGCATTCTGGAGGTGGTTGCAGGGTATGGGCAAGTGTCTCATGACTTCTAGTCTCATCTGGGCCACGAGCCGCCTGGCAGGAAGCCCCAAGCTGCTGGTCTCCCTCTGCCCATGTCCACACTCCAGAAGCACTCAGTTCAAACCGATAAGCAGACAGGTGCTGCGAGATGGCTCTGACACCAACAGGAGCCCTCTATGGGACCAGCTGTGGGTGTCTGTAGATCCAGAGCCCCACCTTGGGAAGGGTAATACTAGAACCACTGGCTCTCATAGAGCAGGCGGCCTCCAATCCCAGGCCTCCAGCTGTCAGCACCAGCAATCTCACTTAGGAGCTAAGCCCTCACACTTTCCAGGGCTACAAGGAGCTAGGCCTCCCAGAGCAACACTCCAACTTGCTTTGAGGCCAGGCTCTTGTCCTCTGGCCAGTGTCTTCATAGTTCAGATTCCTGTGACCATGATGGGCTTGCTGCCCGTGGGCAGGGGACCTTCTAGCTGAGACCCACAGGAAAGATCTTTGCAGTTCAACACCAGGCCTACAAGTCCTTCTGGCTCGGAAGATGTTAGAATTGCCCCACATTCTGGTGACCTCTAGCGTGTGGTACCCTAGGTTATCAAGTCCATGATCCAACAGTGATTTCCCATTATAGGCAAAAGGATGGCAGAGCCCAAAAATAATGGGTTTGGGCATTTGGAGTGGAAAAAAAAAAGTGATTCTTGGAATAATGAAGCAGGACCTGCAAATCTGATCCTAAGAGACATCTTGGGGTGTCAACAGTCTACACACCTGGGAAGCCTCAGACAGTGCAACTTTCTTGTATTAGTTACTTTATTTTCGTAACTGTGACAAAATACCTGATGAAAGCAATTTAGAGAAAAAAGGTTAAGTTCAACCCATTCTTCCAGGGTATTGTCCATCCTGGTGAAGAAGTTACAGCAGCAGGAACTTGAGGCAGCTGGTCTTATTGCATCTGTAGTAAGGAAGCAGGTGGGGGGGGGCGGTGGAGAGTGGGGAGATGAACACTGGTGCTCAGCTCCTTTTCTGCTTCATATTCAGCTCAAGAGCTCAGCTAATGGAAATGATAGGGGACTGGTGGGTGGGTGGGGCTTCCTACTTCAATTGACACAATGTAGCAAATCCTTCACAGACATGCCCAGAGGTTTGTTGCCATGATGATTCTAAATCTTGAGTTAATAACCAAGATTAATCATTACATTGCTAAACACAATTTCTAAGAAAGGATACTATGGGGCCAGGATCATCCTCACCTCTTTCTTCAGAAGGGACCAGACTGGAGACCTTGATGAATGTTCTCACATTAAGGCTGTCCTGCAGGTATAAGGAAGTGATTGTCTCACATTAAGTGACCCTGTTGTGTGACAAATATGTATCTTTAATCCCTAGACACCTGCTAACACTGTGGGAGGCTGACTGACACAGATAGATGGTGGCTTCCCGGAGCCTGGGGAAGATGCTTACTAGGGAGTTTAGGAGTCTCGTTGCCAACACGTTGGTTACATGATGCAACTGCATAGCGTTGACACTCTTCATGTCTGGATGCCAGGCTGGGCAAAGGAGCAGGGTCATTGCAAATGATGTAAAGAAGCCAAGGGACTATCCCACAGACTTGACTTGACCCCTGACCCCACGGACTTGAACCCATTTAGGCCACTTTAATTTCTTTAGAGAAAGCCTAAATCCTTTAATGAGTCATTCTTGGAGTGAGGAAAGCCTAGGCTGGAATCATTTTCTGGTGGCAAACAACAAGGATTCTGTAGCGCAGTCATGTTTTGAATTTGCCATCCAATCCCACATGCAAAGGAATCAATCGTTACAAACTGGCAGCAGCCATCTCTGTGGTGTGGAACAAGGGGTAGCCTTCTAAGCCTCTAATATCACCACATCTGCCGGAGCATCTGCACATGGGTGGGCTGAAAGAAAGACTCGGCCCTTTAGATGGCAAAGCAAAGCAATACAAAGCACAGAAGGGCCAAGAGGCCCCAGAGGCCACTGGGTGTGAAGGTGAGCAGTAATCTCACCAGAACTGAGGAAGCAACTAGGATGGAGAGGAAACAAAGGACTCAGGTTACAGTAACCTCAACATTGTACTCCCAAAATCAGGTATGTCCCTTAAAGTGCACTTGGAGGCAGAGGTGACTGGTGCTCTGCAAATATTTATAGTAGCATTTTAAAATTCGTTACTTTTTAATGACAAACGTAATATGTAGGCTTTGAACTTTTTCAAACCTACTTTATTTGGGGTTCTTTAATGCTTACACCTCCCTTCCAACCCACCTACCCTAGACAGGAGAGAAAAGAAGGCAATAGGAACAGAAGAGGTAGACCTTTTTTATACTCAGTTCCTTCGAGCGATTCTATTGGCGTAGTAGGCAGGATTCCAATAGACCAGTTAAACAGTAAACCAGCAATTCAGCGAAGGTGACTGTCACTGCAGCTGCTGGAACCCGAGCAGCAGCTGAAGCCTGGAGCCTCTGAGCTGTCTCTGGAGTCCTCTTTAGGTGGCCTTGAAGTGGAGTGACGGAACAGCCAAGACCAAAACAAAAACAAAAACAAAAACAAAAACCCCACCTCTTGTTTTGGGCTCGTGTGTGTGTGTGTGTGTGTGTGTGTGTGTGTGTGTGTGTGTGTGTGTGTATCCTCTCAGAGTCCATACTAGGGTGTTTATCAGTTGGCAAAGATCATGCCCCTGCAAGAGGTGGTTCTTCTTCCAGTGGACAAACATTATCTGTTCTCTCACAAGTCTGTTTCCAGCAGAAAAACACCACACACCTCACACAAGTCTGTTTCACATTCCACACTTGGGATCAAAACAAAAACATGTTTCCATCCATTACAGTAATACAATGAATGTTATGAAAAGGGAAAACATCAAAATAATGGACACCCCAAAAAGTGAAAGGCTCACCTAATTCCGCCATGCTGGAAACAAACAGGGGTAATGGTTTAGGATATTTATACTAGGGTTTTAGCTAACCATCCAGTAAAGAAACTTGGATGGGGGTGAGGTGGGGTGGAGGGTGTGTCTGAACTCATCCTTCAGCTGTCTGCCACTGGAGAAGCCCTCTGCCAGCCTCTTTAAACCAAAACACCACCTTCTGCCACCTGGTGAAAGCAATCTCCTTGCCTGATAGGATGGGGTCACCCGGGAGTGGCTGTCTTTCCAGTTCAGCAGCAGCACTCTCGCCCTATCAATGGTCATCCCTTGCTTGTCATCCTAGATACTTCTTACCTGGGGTCAGTATGGCATCTGAAACAAGGCATTATGGGTATGGCGCTATTGTGATACAACCAGAAGCACATGCTTGGTCTCTGTTCCTGCCTCCTGGTTTCTGACGTGAGTTCCCAAAGCCCTTGCAATACTTCCCACCTTGTTCTAGGAAACATTTTTATTCTGAGATTTACTATTGCTTACTACGGCTTGTAATTAGAACATACGTAGAATATGACTTGATGTTTTAATGCATGCATTCATTGTATATTTATCAAATCAAAGTAGCTAGCCCATTGGCCACATGCATTTCATTGTGATGAGAACCTCAAGCCCTCTCTTCTACCTATTTTGAAATGTCCATTGCCTTATAACACCGCGTTGTCATATACTGAGTGACTGGAGCATGCGACACAGACCTCCTAAGTCTACTGGAGCTTCCCAGATGATATGAGCGTGTTGGGTTTTGGTGACAGGATGCCAGGTGGTCTCCTGAAGGGCCTCCGGATGGGGGCTGGGAGCCCAAGGAACTAGTCATGTGATTAGATGGTTGGGACTGTCAGCACTCAACTCTCTCTTCCTCCACCTCTGGGAAGAGGGGACTGAAGGTAGAGTCAATCACCAGTGGCCAAGGACTTAATCAAGCATGCCATAAATAACCCCAAAGAACTGTGATTGGGGAGCTTCCAGATAATTGAGCACGTGGGGATGCATGGAGGTGCATGCAGAAAGGCTTTGGAGACGTGTACTCTTCCTATATGTCCTGCCCTAGCCCCACACATCTCTTCCACTTGGCTAGTCACCTGTAATTTCTGTCCTAAATTACTAATCCTAATGAAAGCATTTCCACAAGTGGAGGTTTTGGGAAACTTAATTACATCTAGTTCAGCGGAGGGAGAGGAGATAAGTTTGGTGTTGGAATTGGAGGATAATTTTGTGGGTGTCACAACAGGACATTCAGTTGATGTCTACCAGAGAAAGCTTACCTTGAGCACAGGGAAGTGGTGCCTACATATTTAGTGCTAGCGTGGTGTTGAGTTGTGTGACAACAGGAAACACACTTGGGCTTCCATTTCACATGGGTCATCTCCCAGGATTGTCCTGGGCAAGCAACCCCCACAGACCTCCCCAGCACTCCCTTGTCTGTAAGGCCCAAGAATGATAACATTCTAAAGCCCATCTTCACTTCCATCTTTCTGCATTGCTGTCTACACAGTTGGCTTATGTGGTCCTGGGCATTGAAGGCACATTCTCTCCCAATTGAATTATATTCCAAGTCCTATATACTCAGTTTGTCATATTTGTCTCTCTAGAGTTTATGTCTAAAGTTTCTTGACCAAAAGCCACAGAAGAAAAGGATCAAGAAGCCCTGGTTTAGAGAATGCTCTCTAATAGCTGTGGCTCAGAATATCATGCCCACCCACTGTGGTCTGAGTACCAACATTATGTCCTTGATACCTGTTGTGGTCAGAATAAAAATGGCATTATTGGAGGTGTGGCCCTGTTGGGGTGGGCGTGGCCTTGCTGGAGTGGGTGTGGCCTTGCTGGAGTAGGTGTCACTTTGTTGGAGTAGGTGTGGCTTTGTTGGAGTAGGTGTGGCCTTGCTGGAGTAGGTGTGGCTTTGTTGGAGTAGGCATGGCCTTGTTGGAGTTAGCTGTGGCCTTGTTGGAGGAAGTGTGTCACTGGGGGCCTGCTTTGAGGCTTCAGATGTTCAAGCCATGCCCAGTGTGGCATTCTTTTCCTGATGTGTGCTGATCTGAATGTGGAACTCTCAGCTTCTTCTCCAGGACCATGTCTGACTCCATGCCGCATGCTTCCTTGTCCTGAGGATAATAGACTAAACTTCTGAACTGTAAGCCCGCCTCAATTAAAGGTTTCCTTATAAGAGTTGCCTTAGCTGGACAGTGATAGTGCATGCCTTTAATCTCAGCAGCACTCGGAGGCAGAGTCAGATGGATCTCTGTGAGTTTGTGGCCAACCTGGTCTACAAAACAAGTCCAGGACAGCTAAGGCTACACAGAAAAACCCTGTCTTGAAAAAAACCAAAACCAACCAACCAAACAAACAAAGGCATTGCCATGGGCATGCTGTCTCTTCACAGCAATAGAAACCCTAACTAAGGCACTACCCAAATACGGAGCAGCCAGCAGAGCATCTAGGAACACAAACTGGGCCTCCAAGTAGATAGGCTCTTGAAGGCTGAGTAGAGACTTGCTTCTGTGACCTTGTTACCTTCCTCACGCAGATGTAGCTATGGCTAGCAGGGGGGTGGGTCACTCTATCCTATTAACGAACTTTAGATAGATGATAGACAAGTCGTCTCTTTGAGATCTCATAGAGTGCTTAGCGCCCCCAGGCAGGTGAGAGGCATGCACTCTATCCCTGCCTCCTTCTCAGGAAAGCTCTCCAGATTGACCCTTGTCTTGTTTTTCTTCCAAAATTTAGGTTGTGGCCCACTATTATTTGTGACCTTCATAGTTGACCCTTCCAAGGCTTAACTCTCAAATAATGCCTGGTAGACCAGCCCATGCATTTCAGGCAGAATCACATATGGCAAACTCCTAAGGCTTCTATATTGGAAGCAATGTAGACATGGGAAACCAGTGATGCTGCCATCACAGATACCTTAGGTAGGGCGCTTGGTCCACCATTTTCCAGCAGCATGACCTAAGATTAAGTCCTGTCTGGGCCTCGGTTATCTCATCTGCCAAGTTTAGATATCAATCATACCTGTTCCATGGGATTGTTTAAGGATTCAGTAAGACTATGCAAATAGAACCCATATTTCAGACCTAGCCTATGATAAGACCCTCCCATATCCTGACTACCACCAATACAAGTCTACTGTTCTGACCTTTTTCCATCTGTGGGCTGGCACTGCCCATGCCTGACCCCACCTTTACTTCTGGTGCTTACTGCTGACCCCAGATCCCTTCCCTCTCCTCTGTTAATGTCACCATTAGTGTAACTTAAATGAGCTCTCTTACATGCTCTAGTAACTTCTCTTGTTTTAAGGGTGTCAGGAGAGCTGAGAGCTCATGACCGCTCTGAAGCTCATTGACAAAGGATCCTCACAACCCTCCAGGAGTAGCACAGTTCTATCAGGCACTGCTCTTGACCTGCTCTGAAGTAGGTCCTCACTGGCAAGTGAGGCATGAGAGCTGATATTGTCCCATCATATGGTCCTGAGTATGAGTTCCGCATGTTGAGTACAGCTACTGCGAGAGTAACTGATGCGATTCGTGTCTAGTTTCTTCAATAGGTGTTTTTGCAGCCGAATCTTATTAAGAGTTTTATATATAAATACGTTCACATGGTTTTAAAAAAAATCCCTTGCAAGCTAGCAAGACCTATATTTGGGCTCAATTAAATGCCTGGCTTAATTGCAATTATATTTAGAAAGAATACGAGGGACTCGTTGCTCAGGCTGCACTGATCTTGTCTGGTCTTAGGAAATAAAGAAGGAAGATGGAAAAAGAGTCACTACTTGATGGTGACCTTTAGGTTGGTCCTGCCATCTCATTTAAGCCTCTTAGCAATACCCCGTGGTAGGTAGATATATTCTTTGCAGCAAGCTCTGAAAGATTAGGGAATTTGCCCTAAGACACATAGGTAGTCGGCTATAGGTCTGGGGCTAGAGTTCAAGAAGATTTTATCTTCACCATCCGTTGTCTCTGCTCCCAATCTTTGTGGCAGAAGATAATGGCTTTAAGCTTCCATCGTGCCTATTTTGAGATGCCCGGGGAGAACCATTATCTCAGTCATGGACCAAGTTGCACATCTGGACTAATATGTCGGCACAGACAATGCCACACTGTGCAAGTACAGTAGCTTCTGTGTTCCCCATGTGGGTGGACTGAGGGAGAAAGAGAAAGGCTCACTGAATGTTTGGAATAAGAAGTCAGGCAGATGCCATAGCAGCTGACCTATGGCATACTGGTCCTTAGGGCAGTAACTGGAGGAGACAGGTGTGCTTGAGAGCTTCATCATGACCCTATACTGGCACCATTCTTCCTGCGTTCTGCCCATGGTGCAGAACATCCCAGTCAATGTCCCAGGCTGCAGAGGCCTTTGCCTTCACTGGCTGCCTTGTCCTGGAGCTGGAAACCCATTACACACTCACTCCTTACCTCCAGGCTAGACAGAATTCACCTCTCATTTGGTCTCAGAGAGTGATGTGTGGTAGAGTGTGTTGGCCTGACTCCCAGATGTGTGCATCTGGCGCTATGACTGCCCACCACCTTGTGTCACATGCTGTAGTTGTTTGCCCCTTATTTTCCCAGAGGTGGATTAGAGGTGTGAGATACAGCCCATGTCCCAAGTCTCCATGGGGACACAGAGAAAATGAGGTGAAGTGTAAGTTGTTTGTCAGTCATTCCTCTAGACTCCCCCAAAAAATGACTGCGGAGAGCTTCTTTGGCCCCACTGCGAGCAACTCAACCGGATATCCAAACACCATTCAAAGATGACAGCTAGGACTTAACTACTGTCCACTACACTTTGAGAATGTGGGCACCCTTAATAAATAACCTGGGATGCGCCGTCTCTTCCACACTTGGAGGAGCTCAGCACCTTTTCCTCAGTCACCTCGGCCTGCTGAGTTGTAATTATCTTTCAGCGTTGTTGCCTTTGGAAGAGCGGGAAGGGAGCGTTCACCCCAGCTGGGCTGAAGCCAGGCCTGTTGGAAGACAATGTGCATCTCAGACTCCATTCTATTTATCCCTGGCCTGGAATGCCAGCTCTCAGACAAGAGAGGAGCCAGCCATTGCCAAGGGGAAGGAGAGAGGGCTTGATCCCTTCTCACACTCCCCATGGCTGCAGGCAGAGGTGCCTGAGCTTAAAAGTTTTAACCTCTTTTTAAACTTGGTTTCTGGGAGAGCCTCACTAGCTAAGGTTTTGCTTTGTTTTGTTTTGTTTTTTAATTGTTTGTAACAACACCACGATGAAGATTTTTTTCCTCTTTAATTGTAACAGCTCAGAGTCATCTGTGTTACACGTGTGTCCTTAGTCACACCTCGTTACCATGTAAAGCAGGTACGTTGCAGGCTCCCAATTCACAGATATGGTGACAAGTGCTCTGAGAGGTCAGTCCCCTCCATCCCATGTCAGAAGTCTTACAGTGGTTAGCAGATAGTCCTGAAACTGGAGCACAGGTAAGCTGACCCAAAGGCTCCCTTTTAGCCGTGCCTTTCTCGCTCCACTCCACCCTTAGAGTTGACACATATACAGCTCTCTGAGTCTGCCCAGGAGCATGTGTGGGAAGTACCCCCAAAAGCTCCCCGGGGTTCTGATTTATAATTTCCCCCACTCCATCCCAGAAGCCTGCACTCACTTGCTGTGTGTCATGGCTCTTGCTCCCTTCTCTTGTATAGATTCTTAAGAGTGGGGTTGCTCCCGTGGTAATTTCGCGATTGGCATTTCATGCTCAGAATGTTACAGAGCTGTCTTCTGAAGTGGCTGTAGCCGCTTTATATACAGTCCCACTAGAACTGTGTGATGGTGGTGACTTCTCCTCGTGTTTGTCGACTCTTTCTTTTCTTGCTTTTCTATTTTAGTTCTCAATCACCTTTAAAACTCACTTTAACCCCCCCCCTTTCCTTTGGCCAGTAGTTGACTTTTTCCCCCCAACTCAAAATAAACACTTACCTGTCTAAACTCCACATTTAGAGGTCAGCCACTACTGTTGACATTAACCAGGTACAGATTAAGACTCCCCTAAGTGCCTCTCCCCCCACCCCCACTGCAAAAGATGCTCCAGTCCTGCAGTCGACAGGGAATATAGGAAACCTCTCTTGTCTCCCAGACTACCTGCATGCAAGGAAGGCGTGCATTTCATGTCCCTTTGAGAAACATGAAATTTAAAAGTAATGAGCTGATGAGTATGGTGGTGCACACCTGTGTCTCAGCCCTCAGGGAGCAGAGGCAAGAGGCCAAGTAAGAAGCCAGCCTGGGCTACACTGCATGTTTTTGTAGGAATTTACTAGACTGTATTAGTAATGAGCAGGCCGTGTTTATGGCATTTAGCCTGCCTTCTTTATGAATCCCCTTTTCCTAGCTTTTGTGTCCCCATCTACCTTCTGTCATAGAAACTTTATCTTAAAGTGTCTTTGCCTGAGATCACCCAGCTAACAGGGGAAACCCAGGCTCCAACTCGGGCCAGGCTGTATTTCTTGTGATTTTTTTCCCCCTGCTCACCCAAATGGCAGGGTCTTTCTGTCTTGTCCTGATTTGTCAGACACTTTGAGACCCTTCCGTTCCATTTACACTCCGCATGCTTCACACTGGTGAGCTAGATAGCCTCAGCTTTGAGCCCTTCCTCGGCCTGACATGGGCTTCCAGGGCCTACCCCGGTCACACGGGATTCTTTTGGCAAAAGCCCATGCTAGCGTTTGCTTTAGCTGTTTTCTTTTCCACATCACTGTTTCCATAGGATGTCTGTCTTCCCAAAATAACACCGGGGCATTCCAGGTAAACTCAACATCCGACCAAAATCCCCACTCAGCAGCGGTCTGAGGGCCTCTAGCTTGTCATTGTTTTCCTCCCGTCCTCTGATCATTCAGGCTCAGAGAGATGGGCCTGTGTGGGGCAGGGAGCCAGGGAGGGATTTAACCAAGCCCACTGACCTCTGGTTCCTGCCCCAGGATAGAGGTTAACAGTCATGTTTCTGGCCTTCTCAGTGCCTGGGGAATGTTATAAAGGCACACACACAGTGTGTGTGTGTGTGTGTGTGTGTGTGTGTGTGTGTGTGTGTCTGTGCGCACGAGTGCGCACGCGAGTGCTTTGCATCACATGCATGCCTGGTGCCTGTGGAGGCCATAAGAGGTTGTTGTGTCTCCTGAAACTGGAGTTATAGGCAGTTAGTGAAACTGTCATGTCGGCGCTGGGACTGGACCTCGGTCCTTTGCAAGAACAGCAAGTGCTGTTAACCACTGAGCCACCTCTCTAGCTCCCATGGTATAACTTTAATGCACGTCATATATGCAAATACTATACACCTAGGAATGTTTCTGATGGACCTCGTTGGCTTTGGGATATATGTCTATTGGGGCTACGATCCACTTCTTAGATCCCCACCCCTGGTCATAACTGTACTCCAGGCTAGCCAGGCTCTGTCTTATGGAATTTTGCTGTATGGATGTTAGGAGCAGGCTGGGTTTTGTCTGATGTTTGCTTTCCTCCACCACTTTCTGAACATTTCCTGTAATTTTTCTTGATCTGTCTGACAGTTCGTGTCCAGGAGAGCTGTTATTGTCCCGATTTGGCAGTTTCACTGTGTCCTTCTTTTCACTGAAAAAGAAAAAGAAGCCAGGTAACAAGAGATCTTAGGGGCCAGTGCAGTGGATCAGTGGGCAAAATAGCTGCTAGGCAAAGCCTGAGTACCTAAGTTCAAGGTCCCAGAACCTCAGAAAAGCTCATGGCTCAGGACAGATGTTTATAACTCCAGTGACACTATGAGCAGATGGGAGGACTTTGATCTACCCCAGAATATGAAGAGAAGAAAACAACAGAGACCCTGCTTTAAGTGGAAGGTGAGGACTGACACCCAAGGGTGTCCTCTGACTTCTCCATGTGTGCCATGAAATGAACACACACACACACACACATACACACACATGAGAGAGAGAGAGAGAGAGAGAGAGAGAGAGAGAGAGAGAGAGAGAGAGAGAGAGAGAGATCTCAGTAGCATCAATCCCTTGGAGAGGTGACCCTAGGTGATCTCCAAAGGAGCTACTGTCCCTGCCTTTGGTCCTGGACTGGAAAACTTGACTCCAGCAAGAAGCACCCTCTCAGGTCACATCTTAGGGGCTCGGCCGATGTTGAGCAGTGAGGATGATGTGTGAATGCCGTGGAGATCTGGTCTGATGAAAGAGGACTTCCAACACAGAGAGACATAAACGGGGAAATAGAGCAAATGTACTGAGGCCTTTGATGCCATTTCAAGCCAGTTGTACTTCACTCCTTATCTCGCATCCATCCATTTTTCTGCCCATGCCTTGTTCCTATCACACATTTTATCCATAAGCATCTTAGTCTGCATTTTTATTTCATGTCAGGGATTCACCCAGGAAACTTGTTAGAATGAAGATTCCTAAATTTCACCTGGGTGTAGAAGGAGGCCTAGAAGTTCCCTTATTTATGCATGTCTATCAAAATTTTAGCCCCTTTTGCCATCTGTGCTGAACCCTTTGGCCTCCCCCTTTAAAGCACCTATACCCTCTTACCTTAATTCTCTCCTCTCCATCTTAAAGCTCCTGGCTTAACAGCACATCCTCCTCCTTGCCTTCTCTGACCTTGACTGTGGGCCAGACGTCCCTCTTGTCTCCTCTGTGGTGCCCCACCTTTCCTGTCACAACAGCTATCAGACAGCTTTGTCACAGTTTCTGGTCTTGCTCTTCTAGAAGACCAAAACCTCCAGGAGAGGGGAGACTCCAGTGTCGTGTTTCCTCCTGTCGTCCCAGACCCCACCACAGGCCTGTCCCACAGCCAGGGGTTGGCAAATCATCATGGAAACGGAAACCAAATTCAGATGAAAGTTTATTTCAGTCACATAAACTAAGGACAATTCTGCTAGCAGAAAATACCCCAGCTTCAGCTGTGTGCAGTATAAAACATCTCAAGCATTCATGTGTCTGGGCAGAGCACAAACTCTAAACAACTATTTCCAGGATGTTTTTCATCACGTTTGCTGGTTTATGCGCTCTCTGTTTTTCCTTAGCATTCGCAGACAGATATGCAACAGTTACCATTGAGTCGAAGGCAGCAAATAAAGTTCTATTAACTTGGTTCCTTCCTCCATATTTATATCTGCCTCAGGAAATGGCAACCATGTTTTAAAGGCAATATTCTTCTTTTTACCGTAGCCATTCTCTCACAAAGCAACTTGGCATCCAGGCATCTACTTCTGCATTGTCCAGTTACTTGTGGCTGTTGGACATTCAATGTATGACTTGTCCAAATTGAAATGTAGCTTAAATGTAAAATGCATACTCAACTGAAAGAAATTAGTAAGAAAGAATGTAAAAAAAAAAAATCTCACTGAAATTTGTGTTTTAACTTCAGGTTCGAAATCATAATTTATGTAAGTAAAAAAAATATTATCAGCAAGGTTGATTTCACCTGTTTCTTTTGCCTTTTCAATATGGCTACCAGAAGGTTTAGGACACACACAGTACATAGTTTATACCATGCTTCTATCAGACAGCAAACTCTTGTGCTACTAGGCAAGTCTGCCACAACTTTCTCATTTGTAGAATGAAAGTAAAAAAACAAAACAAAACAAAAAACTCTCACTTCAATGGTTATGGGGAGGATAAAGTGTTAGTATTTGTGAGGCACTTAAGATAACACCCGACAACAGGGCAGTGGTGGTGCACACCTTTAATTCCAGCCCTTGGAAAGCAGAGCAGGTGGATCTCTGTGAGTCTGAGGCCACCCTGGTCTACAGAACCAGTTCCAGGACAGCTAGGGTTGTTACACAGAGAAACTCTGTCTTTAAAAAACCAAAAACCAAAAACCAAAAAAAAAAAAAAAAAAAAAAAAAAAAAAAAAAAAAAGGAAAAAACCCAACACCTGACATAAATGTGCTTTCTGAATGTTTGTGGAATAAATAGGTGCTGTGTGGCACTCTTAACCCCTGAACTCCTTATTTTAGCCCAGGCCAGGTTTTCTATAAAACAGCTATGAGGCAAAGCTTAGGAAGGTTTTATTAGAAGAAAGATTCCCCAGGGAGGTAGAACTAAGGAGAATCATAGTGGGACAGGGAATGAGGGGAGCTAATAGCCGTGTGATGTAGAGCTGGCCATAGCTGCCCTACATAACTGGTGCTTGCTGGGGTAAACCATGTGGGGAGAGGACCCGGTGTAGTGTGGAAGAGGTGCTCACCGGTTCCTTTCTGGCTTCTGTTTCTCACTGGATGAAGTTTGTCATTTGCATGTGCGCGCGCGCGCGCGTGTGTGTTGTGTGTGTGTGTGTGTGTGTGTGTGCACACTCTAAGTTCTTTACACTTTCTGATTATATTACCAGGCCCTTCTAGAGAGTCACTGAGAAGGTAGGGGGTCAAAAGTCCACTGGCTGACATGGATTCTCCTGATGGGACAACTGTGGAAGCCTTAAGGAAACTTTGCTCTCATCCCTGGAGCATCCCCATAAAGTCACGGAGACAAAGTCACAGCAGTGTGAGCTGAACTGGTCCAGCTAGAAATCATAGCAAATGGCCAAGCCCAGGGCCACATGAGACTCAGGGAGGCTGAAGGAATGAGTGGGACGCCATCTAGACACTGTACATCATTGCCTCTTAAAACGAAAAGATAAAAAATAAACAACAACAAAACACTTAAAAGCTTCTCAACCAGAACCTGTGCAATCTTTCCTCTTGGTGCCCATCACAGATTTCTTCCCCTGGTTCAGTCCCTCCGTTGCCATCTTAGATCACTCAATAACTTCGGCATCTTGCCCAATCAAGGTGGAAGCCTGAGTGGCATACATGAGGCTTCTCTCTTCCTCAGCACATGGCCTTAGAAGGTCCTGCCAATTCTACCTCCAAACGGTATCAGAAATTTGTTGGCCACCTTTTCACCTCTCCATAGATGGCCAGCATCTCTCCTGAGATGGGGGTACTAGGTTCCAAAGTGGCCTTCCTGCTTTCTTCATTCCTGTGCTCATAGTAGCCAGATGTATCTTCTGAGGCAATGGATCTCACTCAACCTGTGGGGCACAACTGTTGCCTACTTACCAGACTCAAGCAGCAGGGAAAGCCTTCCCTGCTGTGGACTCCTTTTGTAAAGTTTTTGTATACTTTGTAATCCTTCAAGGCAGGAAAGTGGCTAGGGCCCCCCCCAGGAGTTCTGACAGCCACCTCCCCCCAACTTTCCTGAGGACACTAATGGTAATTTTCTAACCATAACTGTCATTCCCAGGCCAAGGCAGGAGAGTGCACAAACCCCTGCCCTATAAGAAAAATCCCACCAATCCCTGAGCACAAAAACCCACCAAACCATGAGCTCCCCCAAGCTCAGGACTTGAAATCCCACCAGTCCCCATCCTGGAAAGCTCTGTGCCACTTCCCTCCACCCCTGCCCCACCCCCACCCCACCCCAAGCAGTCCTATATAAGCCCTGCCTATAGTTCTGTTCCATGCTGTATTCTCCTGGGAGCACAGCCAGCCACTCCTGGATCTGTCCCTCCAAACCCTGAATTTGTCCCTTCCAATAAATCTCTTTTATGAGATTGGCTGCTCAGGGTGATTCTCTCATCCAAAGAAGATAAGAAGAGAAGTTGAGTGGGGCTGAGGCTCCTGAGCTCCTCAGCTCAGCTGGGGATATGTTCCCGTGGGAGCTGCCACACTAAAGAAGAGCAGCCAAGTGGAGTTGTTACGTTGTAGCACTGCAACTGATCCAGGGCTATCCTCCCTCAGGGATGCAATATGTCCGCTGAGAGTTGTCTTCTCAGAGCTGTGTGGCCCCTGGGCTTGTAAGCATAAGGTTATTGTGTAATTTAAATTGCTGATTTCTGTATGCCCTCCCCCTCCCAATCTGATTGCAGTTCTTGTTCTGAGAATCTCCTGTCTCAATGTTGTATAAGCTCTGCTCCCTAGTTGTTCCCTGATATGCCAATAAAGCAGCTTACAGCCAATCGCTGAGCAAGGGACAGAATAGGGCTGGACTTCCTGTCAGCCAGGGGAAAAGGAGTTAGAGGAGGAAGTAGGTATTCAGCGGTGGAGAGGTCCAAGAAGACATCAGGACAGGAGCTAGCAAGGAAAGCTGCAAGATTCAAGTTATCTCTGAGATGTATCCTGGAAGGAAACCAGATTAGCTTAGAGGGTTAGGAATAGAATAATAACTGCTCAGTTAATGTGCTGTGAAGCTTGTTACAATAATGTAATAGACTTTCAATTATTTGCGTGATAGCTGGATTAAGAGAGAAACTAAGAGAAGCAAACATAGTTTTATAAAAACTGACCATCTCTGACCTTCAACTGACCCTCTCCAGGGGTCACCTAAGATCATCAGAAAACACTGATGTTTACGGTATGATTCATAACATTGCTACATTATGAAGTAGCAATGAAATAATTTTATGGTTGGGATTTGCCACATATGAGGAACTGCATTAAAGGATCGCAGCATTAGGAAGGTCGAGAACCATTAATCTAAGGCAAAAATCAAGGCCTATCTAAGTAGTTGCTAGAACAAAATCCAAAGTCCTTACCATGATCCGCACTTAATACCTCCCTCATGACTCCCCTCTCTGTTACACTAATGCCCTCTCCTCTTTGCCTGCTCACCAGCCTCCTCCTTTCCTAAAATATACCTTATTGTTTTAGTGCAAAAGATGGCATAATTCTCTGTGTGTCTGTTTTATAAATAAAAGTTTATGAAGGCCCAATCATGACAGATTTATGGAGCACAGTCTCAGAGTTACTATTCATCTTTCCACGGAAAGTTTGCTGAGTCTTGTTTTGGGTGGCCTTGACCATGTTTCCAGCTCTCTCCCCAGTTTACAGGCCAGCTGCTTTCCTTACTTAGACACCCAGTTACCATATCCCCTCTTCAAATAGAGCCTTTGGACACCATTGCTTTCACAGAAGTCTCAAGCCTTCCTCCAAACACACTATTATTTCCTGTCACCCTGCCCTGCTTCTATGGCGCACCTTCTCAATGTGAGAACACACTGTGAGGTCGCCTTTCCTAAAATGTCTCTGCCATTGGTGAACTACAGCCCCACCTCATCCTGCTTGAGTTTTGCTTTTCACAATCATTCAATCCTCTCACTCTTCCACGTGTACCCGAGAATGGACAGTGAACACAAGGCAGCCTGTATTCACCTTTTCCACGAGGTAAGCTATGACTCACTTTGTGCTTGGGAGCCCTGAATCCAGAGGGAGGGCTTGCAGTTTCCTCCTCCCGTCACCAGGGGGCGATGTACCGTCCTGGTCCCCGGCTCCTCCCTAACTTCACAAAGAGCTCCTGGGGAAACTGGGAAAGCCTAGGAGAAGAAGAGTCCCCTCCTTGGGCACCAAGCTGCACACAGGCAGATGGGACACACAGACACATCAGATGGAGACCCAGAGCTCTTCAGAGCTTCACAGTCACCAGTGGAGAAGCAGAGCAGGAAGTGGTTTTGAGAGCCACTCCCTCAGCTTTAAAGACCAGAAAATACAGGAACCTGTCTGGTTAAAACCAGAACCAGCTAGAATTCAGTCTGTTGTCTCCCTTCACGTCCCACCATGCCATCTTATCTTTGATTCTAGGGTATCCTACGAAGTGTGGCTGGACATAGATGAGATTTCTCTGGGACACGACCATGGAGCAGGAAGGGAAGGCACTCATGGCTTAACTTTGACAGCCTTGGTGGCTTGAGTCTCGATGGCCTAACAGTTGCAGGGCATGGCCAGGGCCCCAGACACTTCCTCCTCAAAGTCACCATCAGGATTTGGAGTAAGTGTCCCTGGACTGCTGGGCAGTTTTGAAAATTCAATGAGGCAACCCTGTACGTGCCTAGCAACTCTGAGACACAGTAGATTTGCTGCTGTTTTGTCAATGTGGAGTTTTGAACAAGATGGCAATACAGATGGCACAGGTGGAGGGTTTTACACCCACAGGACTTCCGTGGTCCTTACACGCAATCCTGAGCTCTCACAGTGCTGATGCAGCTAGCGTTCTGGGTTTTCTTTGGTGAAGGGAGAAAAAAAACGAATGTTTGCTTGGTGCTGGTGTAATGCCCTACTCTTAGATGCTGCCAGGACCAGGGCTACTTCTGAGGACTCGACATTTGTTCTGAGCCTCTTGCATTCCAGGACACAGAGTTCACTGTCTCCAGCTCTTGACTGGGTGATGGTTTCAGGAATGACATCCCACTCTTCTTTAAGATTTATTGTTGTTGTTTGTTTGTTTGTTTGTTTGTTTGTTTTTTGTTTTTCAAGACAGGATTTCTCTGTGTAGCCTTGACTGTCCTGGACTCGATTTGTAGACCAGGCTGGCCTTGAACTCACAGTGATCCACCTGCCTCTGCCTCCCAAGTGCTGGGACTAAAGGCATGCGCCACCACCGCTCGGCTAGATGTTTTTTTAAATAGTAAGCAGAACACTGCCGCTGCTACTGTGATACATTTGACATTCCCTAGGAGATAGTAACAGGCCTGCCTACACAACAACGTTGCTCCTACCTGACGGACCCCAGCCTGGCTAGTACCACGATGAGTGACAAGGCCATAGGTTTGGTACCTGCTACAGGAGCACTAGGCTAAGCAACCATCTGGGAACAAGGAAGGAGGAAGGGGGGCTGGGGACATCCGTTCACTCTCCTGAGAGACTAGCTCAAATGCACAGGCCCTGAATAACAGGTCATCAACGTCTTCTGTGGGATAAAAGGGCATCTTTGGCTTAGTGGGATATTTATTCACAGTTTCTTTAAACCTCAGTGCACCTTGCTTTCCTCAGATTCAGGTTGTCCAAGTGTGCCCCGAGGAATTCTAGGCAGTTAACATAGTCTTTTCTGGTTGTCAAGCAGGCCTGAGTGGGCAGAGGCCAAGCTACCCGCCACCTTCCCTTCAGAAATGGCCCCCTTTAGGTGACTTGCACAGATGGTTTCCATGCAACTGAGTTGAAATTCTATACCTAAAAATAACTTTGTAAAATTGCCCATTGGAGACAAAATTATGACTGCCAGTCTCTGTCCTAGGTGACCTGCATGGATTATCTTATTTTCTTTGCCTCTTTAGGCCCCTTTGAGTAGGCATGGCTGGTCCCACACCAAGGCTCAGGAAAAGAAAGGACTTAGCTTTAAAAGGTAAGAAGAGAGGGGTCCGAGGACTGGAGGCCAGCTATGGGTCCATCCAGCATTCTCAGACCCACAACACAGTTCCACAGAGGAGCGGGGAGCTGGAGGCCTAGGTTCGAGTCCAGTTCCGAGCTCTTCCTACTTGAATGATCCTTCACTTGGTGTGTTATGTCCCCTGAGCGTTGTTTTCTTCCCTCTCCACATAGGCCCGCTAGTTAACACCAGTGAGAGGAGACCAGTGAAAGGAAACCCCAGCAGTGGTGTGAGAGGCCTCCCACAACCTCAGCCCTCAATCAGGGAGTGCCAGCATCGCATTGAGCAGGTTCATTCAGGAATGAACCACAGTCATGAACTGCAAAGGCGAAGTTTCCTTGGACGGTAGGGAGTCTCTTGCTCTCAGCCTGGGGATGCAAGGCCTCAGGGGTCAGGATCAAAGCCCGTGCTGTGTGCTCTTGGAGGGTCATGCATTCCTTCACCCTACCAGCCCTCTTTAATTAGCTCAGAGCAATGCCTTTTGCAGGTTCTTATCTTTGCTTCCTGATAAGGTAATTAATGGGCTTCTCTTCTCCTCTGAGCATCTTCCAGCCCCAGAGGGCTGTGCTCTGAAGGAAGGCACTAATTAGTGCCTGGGTGATCGTCTGGGGAAAGTAACTGCACAGCTCTCTGAAAAATTGGGTGTAGCCTCCATCCTCCCTGGGGGCAGGGCTTGAGCTCTCTGACTTTTCCTTCCTTTTACTTGGTTTCAGGTCTGCCCACAGAGTTCAGCCCTTCCCACATCAGCCCCTCTCCTACCACCAGCCTCTGTAGGTGGTGTCCTGAAACAGAGGCCCTGCCTTGCACTCTCAAGCCACTCACCTGGAAGCTCCTAGGAGTCTCCTGGAATCCGAGCTGCATGCAAGTTGAGTTCTCTCAAGCTTGCCTGTATGGAAACAGTCAGGCCCTCAACCAGGGCCCAGAGGTCTGTCTCTACACTGAGTTCTGCCACCAGCTGAGTTATGTAACCTTTGACACCAAGACTCAATTTCTTTAGTTACAAATAAAGTGAGGGTTTGTCTAGTCTCGGGGATAGCAAGTGTGTGGTTTGGACAGCTCTGACTACTTTCTACTTTGTTGTCAGTAGTGAAGCCATGTTCAACTTCTGTGGGAAATGTTAGCAGACCCTCTAGCTGCTCTGTCTCCCAGAGATCAGGACACCCCTCCTTCATTCTCTTTCCCTGGGCAGAGAGTTGACAAGAAATGCTCCTGTGACCTTGTGGTCTCCCTCTCTTGCAATGTCCAGTAACCCAGAGCCACCCTCCATGACCACCCCCAAAACGAAATTGAATTTTAAATGTATTCTTATCTGGTGCCTTCCTGCCTTGAGACACAAATGATGTGAAACCTCCCCTCATGGTCCACCCCCCTTTAAGAACAAGAGAGTCCCTTTGCTCTCTAGAACTGACAGCACTTTCCCTTCAGGGCTCTCATCCTGTCTGTGCCATCTCTCTTCATGAAATCGTTCTTCAGACCTGAAGCCTTGGTCTTCAGGCCCTCACTATGCAGCTGTTGCTATCACTTACCTGAGAGAGGCTCTGAAGGGCCATTCATGTCAGTTTCCTATTCACGGAGCCGGTGATCTGAGTGAAAACAGGAAGCTGAAGAAATCTGACCATGACCAGCCTCAGTGCTGGTCAGTGGCCGCAGCTTGTCCTGCCAGTGGCACGGTTGGCATTTGGCACAGGTCATTCTTCCTGTGGTGTACAGTTAAGCATCTTGAGATGTCTAGGGTTTTTGGACGACATTCACGCACTCAATGGTGACACACACAGAGACATTCCCCTTAGCTGTGGAAGAGAGATCTCAAATCTCCCCTTGGATTCTTGGAACCAAGGATAGCATTGGACCCTATCCATACTGTGTTTCCTCCGTGTGTGTACATTCTTACAATCAAGTTTAATTTATAAATCAGGAAGGGCAAGAGATTAACAACAATAACTAGCAATATGAAGGACAAGCATAGTAATACACCATGGAAAGATCATCAGTGCTGTTACTTCTGCACTTCTAGGCCATTATTAAGTAAAATAAGGGTTACTTAACACAAGCGCTATGGTAATGTGGCATTAGAACTAACAACTAGACTCATGCTAAGTGACTGATAGGTGGCTAGTATATACAGGGTGGACATGCTGGACAAAGAGACAATTCTTATGTTGAGCAAGACCAGAAGGACAGAAGGATCTTCTTGTCATACTACTTGGAAGGGGACATAAGACCTTTTTTCCCTCCGGAAGTTCCCACTGAATATTTTCAGACCCTTCATGGTTGAGCTCAGGTTACTGAGATCTCAGAAGGCAAAACCCTAAACAAGAGGTACAACTGTACCCCACGTATTCTCAAGTACCCCCCAGGAGAGCAACGGCCCCAGTGGTTGACAACCACAGGTAAGGTAGATGGAAGTAAGGCAATTATTTTGACTGCAAGTGACAAAAACTATCCTTGAAGTGGCTTAGCTGAAAAGGAAACACATCCCCATGCCCTAGAGAAGCCACAGGAGAGACCTGAGCTGCCTTTCTCCATTAAGCAAAGCAATTACCTCTGCTCTCCTCAGTGGGATCTACAGTAGTGAAGGATTTCTGTACGCTCTGCATTTGCAACCCCTTTTCTGTTTTGTGAGAGCTGATGAGAGAGAAGCATGAAAGCCCTTCCTAGGACCTATGGAAGTGAGTTGAGCCTAGAGCATCCTTTTCTTTAGTCCTTATAGATTAGTGAGGACTGGAGTATGGCTAACTGTGGTGCCTGCCTGGGACTTAGGATCTAGAGATGTCATGCAAAGGCCCAAGGGTATGGCAGCAGTCTTGGGAGTGGAGGGAGTGGAGGTGGGAAGGGACCTGGCTAAAGAGTCCAGCGTGGCACCAGGCAATGGGGGCTATAGGAACATCTCACAGATTTCCTTCCTTCTTTCTTTCTTTCCTTTTCTTTTATACATACAGTGCTCTGCCTACATATATGCTTACACACCAGAAGAGGGCACCAGAAGAGGGCACATGGTTGTGAGCCACCATGTGGTTGCTGGGAATTGAACTCAGGACCTTTGGAAGAGCCGCCAGTGCTCTTAACCTCTGAGCCATCTCTCCCGCCCATGATTTCTTCTGGTATGAGCTGGACTGGCCTCTGCCAGCTTCAGTTTCTGCATGGGGCTTGTTATTCATCCTTCGCGTTGATTCTGAGAGTGGTCTAGTCCCTTTCCAAATAGCCATTTTTTTTTTCCTTATTAAATTAACCCAAGTTGGTTCCTGTTGCTTGATGCTCACATTTTCACTAGCACAGCTGGAGCAGTACCTGGGCAGGATGCAAACTAGAGGACGAATGGGTTGCTCCACAATCTCAGGAGGCCTGGGATCAGAAGCCGTCAGAACCTCGAAAGGCCAAGGACCGCCCCCACGTGGTTCTGCGGTTATTAACCTTGTTTGTTGTTAACTTGTGGGTATTCAGAATCACCATGGAAACAAGTTCTCCGGGCTGTACCTAGAGTAAATAGACGTGGAAAGACTCATCTTAAATGTGGGTGGGGCCATTTCATGGAGGTAGGGCTGGGTCTAACAATGAGTAAGCAAGCTGTATGGCCACATCTACTGCCCTCTGCTCCTTGACTGCAGATTCAACATGGCCTCCTGCCTGAAGATCAAGCCACAGGGTCCCCTCCCCGACACTACCATGAGCTATATGCCCAAGCTGTATGGCAACACAAACCCTTCCTTTCTTAAATGGCTACTGCCAGGCAGTTTGCTGTAGCAGCAAGACAAGCAAGCAAGATCAACACAGTGACTGCAGCAGTGGCCTCGTCGAAGGTCTAATTCCTGTCATAGGGTAGCCTGGCTCACGCAGCAGACTTGGGTTTTTGAGGATGGTTCCTGACACCTCTTCCGTGATTTGCTAAGCTCATGTCCCAAGGGCAGACAGGAAGTGCCTATCGTCTACTTACCATTCACGAAGCCTTTTCTTCACCACAGAAGGTTTTGTCAAGAGGTGACCCCATGCTTGTCTTTGTCAGGTCTAGAAAAATAATGTAAAGTAACTGGACTTAAAAAAATAAATAAAAAGCACTCTTCTAAGTACCTGTGTCTTTCCCTCCTCTCTGATCTATTTAAAAAACAAAAACAAACGAACAAACAAACAAAAAAAAAAAACGGTTGTGAAAGGGTCTGGTTTTGGCGATGGAGTCTGTGGGTGAGAAGAGTCCGCTGCCATGGAGGTGATTGCAACCTCCTCCCCTCTTCATCCACCAGGAAACAGCAGAAGGTAAAAGGCCTCGATGCGGCTAGCATCCAGAAGAAATGCGTGTGGGAACAGCAGGTACAAAGAGCGGAAGTGGCGGTGTGAAACTGGTTGTTTTCCTCTGAAACGCTCTGCAGCGCAGCGTTCTTTGGCCCAGGCAGAGGCTCTTCTTTGAGTCATTCAAGGCAACTGTTCCCCCACCCTACCCCCGCACCACCTCCCAAGAGCTGGGAGGGTTAGAGGGTGAAATTGAGGCCACGAAATGTAGACTCGGGATTCAGATGCTCTGGCTCCAGATCCCAGCCGAACTTACCTGTCCCAGCCGAACTTACCTGTTCGGGTAAGTTATGAAGTCACTATGCCTAAGCTTTCTGGGAGACTTTGTCTGTTTGTTTTCTAGTACTGGAGATTGAACCGTGGGCTGCTACCATTGATCTATAGACTTAACCCTGTTTTTATTTATTTCTTTTGTTTTGAACTTTACTCTTTTACAAGCACACATACATGTATAGCGCTTTGATTGCATCCCCTCATTATCCTCTCTTACTCCCTTCCCCTTTTACTGAATCCTTTCTTCTCCCCAAGAATCTCCTCTCCTCCTTTCATGTCTTGTGTAGGTGTGTGCGTGTCTACTGCATTTAACTGGGGTTGTTTGCCTGAGCATGGGTGGGAGGGGCGTTACTTACTGGACCAAGGGACTACACCAATGGAACAGCAACTCTACTGTTGCCAGTGACTACACCACTGAGGAATCAGGCTCCCTCTGCCCCAGCAACTGTTAACAGCTGAAAGCGTACGGGCACTTCCTCACCCTCTGATGGAGCGTTGAGAGGCCTAATTGTAGGCAGCTGACTACTGCTGCCGTGAGGTGGTGGGTACAGCACTGTCATGCCCAGAAAACAGATTCCCAGAACTCTTTCCTATTTCTACCTCTTATGTTCTTTCTGTCTTCTCTTCCAATATGTGCAGGAGTCTTGAAAGGAGTTATATAAATGTCCTGTGTGGGGCTGAGACTCAGCAGGTACTTAGTCTTAGTATTTATTTAGAGTGTGTGTGTGTGTGTGTGTGTGTGTGTGTGTGTGTGTGTGTGTGCTTTACAGTGCACATTTGAAGGTCAGAAGACCACCTGTAGGAGTTAGACCATGTGAGTTCCAAGAGTCAAACTCAGCTTTTCAGGCGCGGTAGCAAGTGTCTTTCCTCACTGAGCCATCTCAGAGACCCTCTTCTCAGCACATCGATCAGTTATGAAACACTCTATAAACTACTGCCCATTGCAAACAGAAGCTTCTCTGATCAAGGTTGAAAGGAGCCTTAAGCTGTGGGGATGAGCATGAGTGCTTAGCAGGTGCTTGGACACCATGCCTGCTCCCTTCCAGGCTATAGCACCTCCCCAGCTATTGATTTTTGGCCGGGTTTATCGTACCATGGGTTGGCCTCAAATCCAGTCAGAAAGTGGTTGGTTATCCCATAAACAGTCAGTTGTGCCACCATTGCCGCAGTGGGCACATCTTGCCTCGTAATCTGGTATTGTAATTCATATCAGAACTACTAGACAAGATTAGTCAGGGACTTCTCCTCAGCACCCTCCATAACACTTTCTGGAACTATGAAAGCTATTCAGCAAGAAGGAAGCTTCCAAGGCAGTTCAGGCTTAATGTCTCTATGTCCTGCAACCAAAATACATGGTGTTCATGTCCGTGACGTCCTACTATCTAGTTCTGGTCGATAACCAAAAATATTCCTAGCCCTATTCTTTGAAATTGTATTTTGAGACAGGGTCTAAGTGGCACAGGTTGACCATGAGCTCATTGTGAAGCCCAGACAGGTCCTGAAGTTGCACTCATTCTGCGTCACCTTCTCAAGTGGCTAGAATTAAAGGCGTGTCCCAGCGTGCAATCAGCTGTGAGGTTTAATGAGTCAAAATGCTCTCAGAATGGACTTGGTAGAGTGTAATCTCACTTCAGTGTTGCATCCTTGGCTCTCCTGAGTGGTGACTCAGTACCATAGTTGCTACTCCTGACTTGCTACATAAGTAATGGAGAATGAATAATCATTTTGGGAATTCCTGACCTGGGTCAGGAAGCTGGGAAGAGCAAAGCCCTCACAGGTGTCGGTTTCTTCCTCTCACCTTCCTTATCAACAATGGGGAGTGTGCTTGGTAACCCTACTGCTAGGATGGATCACTCAGGACCCTTTGGCAAGCCTATATAGGCCTACACATACCCACATGCATAGGTTCGCATGGACACACAGACACACAGAGAGAAGACACTGTCACTGCTCTATATGACTTCTGTATATTAATATCTTTCAGCCCCTTTAAGAATCTTATGAAGTAAGCACTATCGTCACCAGCCCATTTTACAGATGGGAGAACTGAATCACAAACAAGTGACAACTTGACCTAAGGTCAGCGAGAGGCAGCCAGTCTGGTGCCATGGACTGGGCTGTTAAGTACTGGATGTTTTTTCTTAGATCCTGAGGAATTTATAGACCCTACAGCATCGCCCTCCATGTGTCATTTGAAACACAGCCTGTTGTGAGCCATAAAAGAATGTGAGAAAGGGTGACAGCACTCTGGCCATTTCTCCAGATGCTCACTTAATGCTTCCAAAGCAGGTTGCCCACTTTCTGGGCTGCATTTCCTCCAACGTCTCCTTGCTCAAAACATTTCTTCGGTGTGGCTGCTTAGCTTAGTTGACAATCCAAACACTGTTTGCTTCTCCCTCTGGTCAAGATGGCTTTTACCTATTAGTTCAGGGTAACCTGAGCCTGGTTTTGGTTGCTGTTCCTTGAGAGCTACGGAAGGTATTTCTTGGCCAGAATGGGAGTGACTTTGGCCCTCCCTATAAGTGGCAGATGGATGGCTACAAAGTGTGGACCTGTGAGCCTCTTTGCTGTGACAGAGAATAGCCTGGTGTTAGTCAAAGTCCGTGGGAAATAGTTGGGACTACCCTGTTGTATGTCTGTCTGTCTGTCTGTCTGTCAGTCTGTCTGTTATTAATTTATAGGGTCAGTGCTGGTAATTCCATGTTTTCAAGGTCCATGACGTTAGACGTAAAAGGACAGTTGAGGCCGAGATCCAGCCTTCAGGTCTCCAAACTCTTAAAGCCAGTAACCTCTGAGCCTCACATTGTTCCTGTTTGGGCAGTGTGTTCTCTCCTCGCAGGAGACAGCAAGGGGTTAAAGGGCAGGCAGGACCTGTAAGGTTTGATGGACCTGGGAATTGGGCTGAAGGGAGATACAATGTGTTTATCTAGCGAATAGGGTAAGAGGCACATTGTACCTGGCCATCTGGGGCCTTCCCAAGAGTCAACAAGCCTGACCATGAGCAGGCCTGCCTTGCTTCTGGGAGAAGGAAGGACTGAGGCACACACAATGTTATTAATAGCCCAAGCTCCCTGGGACTCTTTTTCCCTGAGCTGTTTCCATGTGAGGCTCTATTGGGGTTTTTGTTTCTGGTTCTCATGAGTTATTTCTGCCCTCTGCCCTCAGTCCCTTTGCAATAGGTCAGCTGGGTGGGGGTGGTGGACTGTCCGATGGCATGCTTAGTGGTCAGAGAATCAGGAAGGGCTGGCTGTGAGGGCGGGCAGGGCCTTTCTCAGTCACCATGTTGTGCTCCAGAGAAAGAGCTCCACCAAGAGCTAGGCCTGATTGCAACAAAGCAGGAATCCAGGAAGCCCACAAGGAGGGGTAGAGGGGGAGGTGCGTTGGGAGGCAAGCTCACCATGGGACGAATGTAGTCCCTTTGTGCACAGGGAAGGCTCTCTCCAAAGCTGCCACCAAGTGAGCTGGCTAGGCTATAAGTGCAGGCCTAGCTCTGTGTAATGTCTCACCTCATTCTTCTTGAAATCGAGGTGTGCAGACCTAAAAGGCGATGCCATTGTACTGGCTGCACACAGCATTACCTCCTACCCCTGAACAATGTGGGAGCATCCTGAGGCTTCCTTGCTGCAGAGAAAGCTCTACCAAATGTCTTCCTGCCACGGAAAGGAGAGGAGCGTGCCTGACTGCTGGACCTCAAGAGGAAGGGGGTCCCAGGGAGTTGGAACCCAATATGACATTTAGGAGAAAAATCACCCTTAGATTTGGAAATTGAGGAGCAACAGGCACTATGAGATGATACAGTAAATGTGTGGGAGAGCTTTGAGAAACTAAGGGAAAAGGTTAAGTGAAAAGGTCACTAAGGATTGGAGGAAGAGGGAGGAGTAAGGTTGTTCGGAATTGAAGTTTGCATCTTGTAAGCCCGTGTATAAAGCAAGCTCGGTGCCTAGGAAGTGCTTCATAAGTGCTTTGGAAGAAGGGAGCTGGGCATGGCAGTGCACACCTGTAATCCCAGCACTCAGGGAGGCAGAGGCAGCCTGATCTCAGTGAGTTCGAGGCCCGTCTGGTGTACAAAGTGAGTCCAGACAACCAAAGGCTACACAGAGAAACCCTGTCTCAAAAAAAAGCAAAACAAAGCAAAGCAAAGAAGAAGAGGAGGAGGAAGAAAAAGGAGGAGGGGAAGAAAGGTGATTAGGAGAGGATGAGGAGAAAAGCCATATGAAGAGGAAGATAATTGTGTCACACACTTGATGCCACCATATCTGAATGTCTCCCAAAGTCTGTATGTGGAAGTGGCAGTTCTTGTGCTATAGGTGACAACCCAGCAGTTCAGACTGGGATGTCCAAAGATGCAGGTAGTTCATGGTGGCTAAAGGGGGACGTAACGCACATCAGGGTTTAATCTCAGCATTTCATTGCAAAAATACAGAAAGAACCTTAAGAAGGAAAGACAAAAATATCAGCTAGGGTAGGGACAGGAAGTGGCATTTTAGAAAATATGCTCCAACTTTACAGTGTCCTCCATTTAAGTCTACATTTATAATATTTATGTAGTGCCTGTCCATTAAGGGGAAAAGACAGGCAACTGCTGTAGGCATGGGGGCTGTGTGCACAAGAGTGTGGACGTCTAAAGCACAAAGGTGTACCACAGATTTTAGGGTTATGTTTGACAGGGCCTAACGGAAGGCTCTAGCCCACTTCTCCAGCTCATCTCTCTCACAGAATGAAAAAGATAGCAATGGCAGTTTAATGACACCATCAGGGACCCAGTCTTTCTATGTCCCTTCCCTAGCCTCCTTAGATCCAGGGAGGCATTTGTCTTCTTTGTCATAAGCTGTCTGCTGTATCTCCAAATACTGCATCAGGGCTGCAGGCAGAAAGCAGAAAATGACGGGCAAAGCTTTGCCCATTTATTTTGATGACAAACTTTCCCTTAGGACTTCAGTGCACTTTGAAACAGCCAGGATGATGTCTTCTGGCTCCTTATGTACAGGAGTCCTTTTATTTTCATTCTCTGCAGTAGAGGAAGGAAAAACACAAGAGGATTGGAAGTGATGCTTATCAGCTTCGTGGTTATAGTTTGTTTACAGATGATTGTAGTGTGCTTACAAAAGGTGCAAGTGGTCTATTTAAGCAGAAGGGGCCTGTGGATAGAAACTGACTGTGAGTGGCATTTTGTCTGCAGGGCAGGCATAAGCTAATTCCTAAGGCCTGATCATAGTACCTATGGGAAGCTGCTAAGTCTTCCAACAACCCCATGTGTGGTTATTGGCAGAACAGTTGAGTATATTTCTCCAAAAGGAGATACTCTTACATTTCAGGAGGATAGTATAGGAGTAAATTGTGGTTTAAAAAAAAAAAAGTTTCTTATAACCCCTTTGTTTAACTGTTCATTTATCTATCTACCTGTCCACCCACCCACCCCCCACACTCACACATCTATCCGTCGCCCATCATCCATCTGTCTATCTACCATTTATATGTATATCTATGTGTCTATTCACCTTACTTTTACCCATTATCCACCTAGCTATCCACTTACCCATCCGTCTGTCAGTCTTTCTCTGCATCCATCCATCTGCCCGTCCACTGACCATCCTTCAATCTATCCGCCATGTAGCTATCCAATCAGCTGCTCAGTAAACGTTTTCACACCGCTGTGCCAGCTGTATTCTCCATGTGCTAACCTTGTCCTCCTGTCTCTTTCTTTTCTCCGGGCCTGCCGGAGACCTTTTCCAAACGTGGGAGCCTAAGGATAGAGAGTTATCTAAAACAGTTGCTATTTCAGTCCAGAACTTGAAGTTAAAAATGTTCAAATGGAAAAAAAAAGTTTAAAAATATAGATGTGTATTTTTCTAAAGCCCCATTAAGCTGTCAAGGGCTCTCAACTGTGTGTTTCCTTTCCCATCGTTGCTAATTGACAAGGTATGTGTGTGCCCCAAACAGAAGAGGAGTCCCCCTTCTCTCCTCCTCTTCTTCCTCCTCCCGCTCCAGCCCACATCATCTCCATCCTTCCTTCTTCTGTTTCTCTTACTTACTCTATTCCCCAGCCTTAGGGACCCTGTAGCTTGGCCTCTACTCCCTGGAATGATTACTAAAGGAAACAGCAGCCTTGCTTCTGCCTGGAGGCTTGGATACCTACAGCACCCTTCACGGTGCGTTTAGAGCGCCTAAGCAGCTCAAATTCTAGCTCCATCATTTATTAGGTATCTTTTTGAGTGTTTTGTTGCTCTGGATCCCAGGTTCCTCTTGCGTAGAGTGAGAACTGGCATCCCCTGCATCTTGCTGTCTCTGTAAACTGAAATAAAGCAAGTGTGTAAGGCACCAGGCAGAGCTTGGACTCATGTTTACCATTAAAGCTGCTTCCACAGCGTGCTGTGGTCTTACTGCCCTCTGTTTTGTTCTTCACAGTTCAGAGTTTTAGCAGAGAATCAGAGAATTGGACCTTGAGGCTTCCTCATCCTATCCTATAATTTTTAATTAATTTAATTATATAATAACTTGATATAACCATAACTAGTGAGAAAAAAATGGAAGAAACTTTTCTAAACCTGACCAGGTAGAGTAGTGGGCAGAGCCAACCTGCTGGCCATGGAGGCATCTCTTAGCTCTTTCCTCTCTGACATCCGACCAAATGCATGTACCAAAGTATTTACTGTTGCTTTGTTTATGGTATTGTGCTCCTTAATATTGTGATACCATCATGGCCACTCCCCCCCGCTAATGTCTAGAGAATCAAAACCACACGCGTCAGTTGTTTCCCTCATTGCCCCACACAGCAGGCAGAAGCCTCAAAAGCCGCCTAGAAAAGCTCCAGTGCTGAGGACTGCACGGGGCAGGCAAAGGCAGCAAGGCGAGGCTACTGACTCAGACCTAAGGCAATGTCTCCTCATTTTCAATTTCTTCCTTGGCTCAATGGAGGGGGCGTTGCTTCAAAGGAAGCAGTTACCAGGCCTGGTGGGTGGTAAAGGCTTGTAACCCTAGCACTTAGGAGAATGAGCCAGGAGGGTCTGGAGTTAAAGGCCAGCCTAGTCTACATGCATACATACATGCATGCATACATACATACATACATACATACATACATACATAGGAAGACCCTGTCTTAAAACAAACAAGTAAACAATAAGAAAAAAAAAAAAAACGTTTACAAGATAACGTGGTAAGTCTGAAATGTAGAGCATTTTCTAACATTGGGATCCTGTGTTACTGATTTTGGTACTTATATATGAAAGTAGGGACCCAAGTTCTGAGGATGCTCTCACCATTTCTATACACTGAGCTGGGGCCATTTAGGAGTATCCTTTAAAAACAAACCAAAACACCCCACCCCAGGTCCTGTATTCCCCAAACATCTCAGTATCCTGTGGCATTGCCTCTATATTTTTCACAGCGCCAGCTGTTTAGAGACTTGCTGACTAATTGCTGGGTGCTGGTAGGCTATGTGAGCCACAAGGGATTCCACATGGGTGTGTCCAGATTCCTGCTTTAGAAAGGTTTGCAACTTAGCTGAACATGCAAATGATAATGGCTATGCATGAGAGCTCAGAGCATCCCAGCATAGCACATGATACAGGCCCAGGCTGCAGTGACAGCATCACTGGGTCAATGAGCTGGGTGTCCTAGGATCAACCACATCTGGCTGTTAACCTGGAAGATCCTTGGTCAATCCCTGTGAAGTGAATAGACCCATGTTTATCTCTGTGAACCCCTTACGCAAAAAGATCTTCTTCGACTTCCACGCTCTGTGTCTTTGCTCAATAACACCTCAACTTGACAGCTTGGACTGGGCCGCTCATTGGAAGAGCTGACTACAAAATTAGAAGCAGAGTACTCAATGTGGCTAGGCCTGGGCCTTACCCTCCCCATACTGAAGGTGCTCACAGTGAGAGTAGAGAAACTAAAAGGGTGCTCAGAGAGGACAATGAAAGAGTGGGGGGGGTGTGTGGAGAACTTAGGACAGGGGTCTTAGCTGAGGGTGTACACAGTACAAGTCCTGGGTCTATTGGGACAGACGAGAAAACAAAAGCACGTTTATCTGGGGGAAAGTGTTCCCAGAAAAACACTCTGAGCTAGAAAATTCCTGTCATCCTCGCTCATTTATTTTGTACGCTACAAGGGCTCAAACACATTCTTGCACTTTACTGCGGAGCCCTCACATAAAGGGGAGCTTGTACATGGCGGCAGCGGTGGCGACTTGAGCACAGCCTCCCAGGCTTTTGCTCTCTGGAGCTTGCCGAACCACATAGGCTATTAATACCCAAATGCTGGCACCCTCAACAAGCCCGCCATCCCGCTGCCCTTTGGGCGCAAGCCTGCCTTCATAAATGCCCTGCTGAAAGAGAAAGATCCTTTCTTTGCAACAGAAACCCCATTTATCAGTTAGGAGGCTTTCGGTTGTAAGTACCCAAATACCCTACCAGGAATGAATTAAAGTCAAATAAATAGGCTCACACATAGTGTTAAGTCTGGAAGAGGACAGTACTTACGCTGGTTTGACGTACCCAGTGACTCCAGCTGGGTACAGGTTCCCCTGTTCTTCTCCTTTGTCATCACATAGTCACAAGATGGCACCCCTAATTCCAAGAAGCAGGTCTTCACAGAGGACCCCCACAGTGGACGTGGATAAGTGCCAAAGGTCGCTGGATTTGTGACTTGTCTCATTGTTGTTATAAATGCCTGCCAAGAAACAGCTTAAAGAACAGTGGGCTGATGTTGGCTCCCTGTTTGAGTGTATGTGCGTTATGCTGGGGAAGTCATAGCGGATGGAGCCTGAGGCAGCTGCTCCCACTGTATCTACAGTCAAGGAAAGAGAGTGCTGAATGCTGGCGCCCATCTCCTTTCTCATGGAACAATGCAGCCCAGCCTCAGAGCAGGGCTTCCCATCTCTGATAACCTAATCTGCATGGTTCTGCCCACTCTAGATCCTGCTAGTTTGAAAATTAGTGTTAACCCTTATGGTGCTTTTCATTGGCATCTCTTTCTGAGAAAGTCTCAAACAGGATTTGTTTGTGTTTCATAGGCCACAAGAGGATCAGATGTTAAGAGCCAGTCATTAGCAAAACCAAAAATCTCTTTGATAACTTAAAGCATTCATCCTCCATTCAGGGAGGCAGAGGCTGGCAGGTCTCTGTGAGTTAGAGGCCAGCCTGATCTACAAAGTGAGCCCCGGATAGCCAAGGCTGTACAGAGAAACCCTGTCTTGAAAAACAACAGCAACAAAAGATCATCTTCTTTGGGGGTGATGTCCTGTAAGAGTGTAAATTGATTCTTGGGAGTCAAAGAAATACACACACACACACACACACACACAGGGTGGGGGGATATGTCTTTTACTGATGGCATTACACTTTTATGAAAAGAGGTAATTAGAAACAGAATGTCTAAAAAGGCTCCTTCAGGGAAGGACCTTGCGCCCGTCATAATCCATTGCTGGTCCCTGGGGACATCTCTTTTGACCTGCAGGCAAGGAAATGATTGGCGAACAAATGCCATCACTCCCTACCTGGGAAGAACTTCCCTTCAGGATGAAAACATGATGGCTGACTGAGTTCAAAAGTGTGCTGGACCACTGCCCTGCTCTCAAAGATGGCCGTGGCTGGCAACTACTTGGCTGGACTGAACATTTAAGATAACAGCCAGAATTGAGTTTCTGGGGACAAAAAAGGGAAATTAACAAAAGATATGTGATTAATAAAGAGATAATTAAAGAATATTTGTACACAGTCAGGCCATGTAGTGAGTAGCTATGTTAAATGACTTAACACATTTCCCCCCTTCTTGTGTGGCACTCCAACAAGATGGAGGCGGTGGGTCTTAGGCACTAGCCTTCCAGTCCAGTGAGAGTGGCCCACTGGATGGAGAAAAACTAAGGGATTAATCTTGGTACACATGTGGCTGGCTCCTGGCAGCATGGGCAGTGTATGGATAAGAGGGATAACTTGCCCTATTCCATTTCCTAGCTCTTCTGAAGCCTCTTCCCTGATGCTTAAGCTCCTGTCTATGTTTTTCTGGATCTGCCAATCACCATCCTTGCTCTGAGCCAGCCAGGAGTCTCACCACAGAAGAGGTCTGGGTTCGGCTCAGCAGTCTCTACGGCGGGTGTGTGAGGAAGGTGAACAGCAGGAGGTCTGAAGCCTCCACAGAATTTCCCACGTTTCTGTATCCATTGCCCATCGCCACACACGCCATTTTGGCTACTCTGGAGTCTTGACATACACACTCTACTTGCTGCCTGGATGCTTGCTTTGAAGGCCTTCCTGTGGTTATAAGGAAGCAGGGACAGACAACACCACACTCGTCTTGGGCACCTTGTTCCTGAGGGAGGACAGTGAGATGGTGTTCCCTTCTGTGACTAGAAACATGGATGACCCAAACTGGTGCTTCCTGACATATGTGTGCGGTCCGTTGTCTCATCTCTCTAATTGGGTTACACAACTCTCACTAATGACTTCTCCGTTAGCATCACTAAAGCCCAAGGGGAGTTGTATCCAAGGATGGGTGTGTGGGTGATGGTCATACTCTTCCTGTACCATTCTATAAGTCAGTGCTTCCTGAGACTAACCATAGCCTGCTCTGGGAATTTTTAAGTCAGAATTTTTCCCCAGGTCCCAGCCCAGGTCAATCTTTTCACCTGGGGTTCAGAATTTTGGTTTTAAAAACAAATTCTTAGGTGATTATTTGTGATTCTATTTGTAAGACTAAGAAACAAATGGCCATGTTCTGTGGGTGCGTATTTTTCTTCCACCAAGCATACACGTCATGTCTAAAATATCAAAAGAAAATAAAGTAAGTCTCATTTTGGAAAGAGGTGAAGTCCATTTTCGCTTCTTTCTATAAAAATTATCTTTTTTTTTTATATAAAATGTGAACTTGTATATACAGAGAAAGCTCATATTTTTAGTGTTTTGCACAACAGGAAACCAAGTAAGAAACCTTTTAGGCTGTTAGAAAGAGAACTTCAAATAGACATAATTTGTATTCCACTTATTTAAATGAGGAAAAAAGTATGGAAAAGACATTTGAAGTGCGTGGCATGCCAGCCGAACACAGTTTCTGGTGAGCCTCAGCATGTCCCCTTGCCATGTGCCCATCTTTAAATAGGTGTTTTATTTCTGAACCTCCCAGATGATAGCTGCTTCTGGTGGAAGCTGAGACTTTACAACGGCGTGCTCTGTACCAGCTGTGGCTGTAAAAGCAGTAGGTGCCTCGACTGAGGTTACCCTGAGAAGGAAATAGAAACACAAAGGGGTAAAGAAGCAAGACTGAAAACACACTTCCGGGCCGGCCTGTTCCCGTGCCCCCTTCCCCGTCCACAGAGCAGCTACTGAGCTCAGGCCATTTGGAGGAGTTAGCCAAAGGCAGGCTGCCCATTCACAGAAGGTGGGCACAGGAACGGCCTTCCCAGCTGCAGAGGCAGATAGGCCCTGAGGCTCTGACTCCAGGCAGTGCTGGCAAAAGCACTGCCTGAGGCTTCAAAGAACGGTGGATAGGCTAATCCAGGGACAGCTGTAATTGAGCTTTAGCCTTTGGCCAAATTCATGACAGTGAGTGTTGGTGACCATGACAGCCATAGCTCGTACTTGTTTCTCTAATTCAAGCTCTCCTCCTTCTCCTCTCTCCTCCCCTGTAACTCTCTGTATGTGTGTGCATGTGCATGTGGAAGCCAGAGAGTGACACCATAAGTTTCCCTCTATCGATCTTCACCTTATTTTTTTGAGACAGGGTCTCTCACTGAACCTGGACCTCACTGTTTAAATTAGTGTGGCTGGCCAGCAGATTTCTGGGATTCATTTGTCTCTCCCCATGTACCTCAGTGTTGGATTTGCCTTTAGACAGGCATAGCTATCCTCAGCTATTACATGGGATCTGAACTCAGGTCCCCATGCTGGTATAAGCACCCTACCCACTGAGTCCCTCGGTCTTGGCTTTTAATGTTATTGTAGGCAATGCCTTGATAAGGAATTTGCCTAAAATTTGTTATAAGATAGAGAGAAAAAGAATGTTTCTGCTAAGTGCTAAGCATTCTATGGGCCTAGTATTTCTGAATTATGTGCAAAGGAAACTGACTACTTTTGTGTTGAAATCCCATATAGAATTATATCATTGTCTAATGTCACTGTTCTCATTGCTTTAGCAATAACTTCATCCCTCCCACTCAGGTAAGGTAGCAAAGACCTTTGTTGTCAAAGAGCTCCAGTATATATTGATTAACCCACATTTTCTCTTTTAAAATTATCCTCAAATATCTGTGCAACAATACATTTTCTTAGGTAGACCATAAAAGCCTCAGGGAAGGGACCATGCTTTGGATGTTTCTCTTCAAGATGCCTGTGGTACGGGGCTGGGAGGTGCCTTGCAAGCTGGAGGACCCAAGTTTGATGCCCAAACCCTACATTTTAAAAAGCTGGGCAAGGTGGCACACACTTGTAATCCCTGGGCTGGGGAAGCTAGGGACAGGCAGATTCCTGCGACTCACTGGCCTAACGTACCTTGTGAACACCAAGCCAGTGAAAGACCTTATCTAAAAACAAAGCACCAATGAGCTAAGTGGAAGAATTATAATCGAGGCCAGCCTCTAGCCTCTACATGCGCATGCATATAACATAAAATAAAATGAGTCTTCACTATGCTGGAGTGCACACCATCTAGTATGATCATTAGGTCACCAGCCTTTCAAAACTGTGTTCATAGTACTGAACGTCAAAAGCTGGAGTCGAGATTATGGTCAGAGCCAAAGGCCCCCCAAGGGAGCATCTTGGATTTGATCTAACCCAGTGGCCTCATGTTATAGAAATAGAGACTTTGAACAAGAAGGAGAAGAGAGAAAGAAATGAAACAGAGATTCAGAGATGTAACCTGCTACTAAGTATGCGTGAAGAGGGGGATTTCAAGAAACTGTGTCACTAGGCTGCTACCAGCTGCTCACTTTACCCTGCAGAGGCAGAGCCCTGGCACCAACATTAATAAGGCTGGGACCATTAAACTCCACTGCAAAGGAAAATAGATGTCTCCGTTAACTACGGAAAGGGTACACGCATCCCTCTGAAACAATTAGGACGGCGAGCAACAGAAAGGAGTGTACAACTGCCCTGGTTCTGCTTTGACAAAGCAGACTAACTAGCTTAGCTATGCAATGATGCCTGCTATGTCTTGTGACAGGAGAAAGTGAAGACATCCTGGTGCCAGCTGCCCTTACAGAGGATCCAAATGCCATCCCCAGGCTATCCTTTATCCTTGGCCAGACAGTGGCTTCCGGGAACCCAATGGAAGCAAGGACATCTGCATGGCCGCCTCATCTCCCTTAAGGAAAGAGCCTGCTTCTCCCACGGTTTCTATCTTTGTTGCACAAATCTGCCTAGACCCCTTGTTGGTCCCTCTTAGAGGAAACCAGGCAGCAGTTTAGATACAGGGTCCTGAAAGAGAAGCTCCTGCCTGTGTCTGCGGTGCCCTGTGAAGGTCAGTTCTCTCCAGGGAGCCCCTTAAGAGGAGGCCACACACCCCAGCACTGGCAACACCCTTCCTCCTGCCTCAGCTCAATGCTATCTGGCATCTTGCTTGTCTGAGGTCCTTGATCTTCTGGCATCATCTCCCCGTTAACTTACTTTTGCCAGACTGCAGAAGCTTATGAGCACTGGCCTCTGCTTCCTTACAGGCTACGCCTCAGAGCTCCACATCGGAGCATCGTCAGTTAGGAGTTTAACTATAGCTCCTTCACTCACTAGGCAGCCAGCCAACTGCAAGCCAGATGCGTTTCCTTCCCTTCCCATGTAGCTGGGGATGACCTTGAACTTCTCATCTTTCTCCTGAGTGCGAGGACTACAGGTGTGTACCACCCCCACCAAGTTTTATGTGTGTCTTGGGTTGAGCCCCAAACTCTGTGTAGTTTAGGAAAGCATTCTACCAACTGAGGCATAATCCCAGCCTCAAAAACTTAACTTACATTTTAAACAAGGTATCTAATATATATATATATATATATATATATGCTCATTCAGCCATAAATATAATATATCAAGGATGCTATTTTTAATTTCTTTTATTCTCTTGAGACCAGAATTAATTTTTTTAAAGATTTATTTATTTATTATGTATACAATGCTCTGTCTGCATGTATACTTGCAGGCCAGAAGAAGGCCTCAGACCACATTATAGATGGTTGTGTGCCACCATGTAGTTGTTGGGAATTGAACTCAGGACCTTTGGAAGAACAGACAGCGCTCTTAACCTCTGAGCCATCTCTCCCAGGCCCAGAATTAATTTTTTAACCTTCCTCAAAATGGTAGCTGATAGGAAATGTGTGTGTGTGTGTGTGTGTGTGTGTGTGTGTGTGTGTGTGTGTGTGTTGTACTGCATGAATGCATGCATGAACACCCATGAGGAAGACAGAACAGGACACCAGGTATCTTCCTTTGTTGCTCTATGTCTGATTGCCTTAAGGGATGATCTTCCCTCCCACCCAACGTTCACATGCCATTTTTTGGCTAGGCTGATGGTCCAGTGAGTGCTCAGGATTCACCTGTTCCCACCTCACAGTGCTGGAGTTACAAGCAGCTATGGCTGGCCTTTATGTGGTACCAAGGCTCCGAACTCAGGCTTGCCTCCTTACAGAACAAGTACTCCTGCCCACAGAACCATCACCCCCAACCACTGCTCCCCAAATATTTTTTGAAACCCTGAAGATCTGCATAATATTCCCTTTTTCTGAATAATCCTTTCTGTTAGGCAGCAAGCCCTAAGAATATTCATAGACACTGCCGTTCTCACTAGTCCTAGAAAATGTTCTTGCTCTCTCTTGCCTCATTCTGTCTAACTCCTTCCATAGGAACAGTTCCTCTCTCACTCTGGTCATGCCTCATGATTAAAGTCTGTCTTCTATATGGTCACATATTCAAAGCCATGTGTACTTAGTTCTAGCCCAGTGGTTCCCAACCTTCCTAATGCTGAGACCCTTTAATACAGTTTCTCATGTTCTGGGGACCCCCAACCATAAAATTATTTCATTGTGGCTTTCATAAATGTAATTTTGCTACTGTTATGAATCATAATATAAATATCTGATATGCAGGAGATCTGATTGTGACTCACAAAAGGGTCTCAACCCACAGTTTGAGAGCCATTGTCCTAGCCTGCAGACTTCTGTGTCTTACCATCGTTGCTTCCCTGGAAAGCCCATTTGATTCTCTGAGTACAGGTTCTCACTCACTGCTTGTTGAGAGATGTGGTGGCTGATCTTCATCCTTGGCTTGGCAGGATTTGGGATCACCTAGGAGACACAGCTCTGGGTATGTTTGAGAGGAGCAGAGCCATCCTGAATGTGGGTAGCACCAACCTATGGGCTGGGGTCCTAGATAGAATAAAAAAGAGAAAATGAGCTAAGTACTGTAGCTCACCCATCTTACACCCCTGCTGCCATAGCTAGAGTCAAATTTTACTACAGTAATTTTCCAGCCATGATGGGCTATACCCTCAAGCCAAAAGATGCTCTTATTCCCTTAGGTTGCTAGGTTATTTTGTCATAATACTGAGCAAAGCGATACAGAGGATACGGAGCTATAATGCCCTGCATGCCTGCACCCCAGGCGACCAGAGGCAGCCATAGGCAACCTTGAGCTGTCCTATGAGGATATGAGTTTAAGTACAACCTAATGCTTATGATTTATTTCAAGTCTTCATAAAACATTCCCATATAGCGTCTGTACTACTTCACACAGCCCAGGGTTTCTTTCTTTCTTTCTTTTTTTTTTTTTTTATTTAAATTTATTTTTAAAAATTTATTCATTTTACATCCCAATCATAGCCCCTTCCCTTGTCTCCTCCCAGTCTGACCCTCCCTTCTTCTTCCTCCCTATTCCTTTCCCCTAGTCCTCAAAGATGGGGAGCCCTCCTCCCCTGTCAACTGACCCCAGCCTACCAAGTCTCATAAGGACTGCCTACATCTTTTTCCTCTGTATCCTGGTAAGGCACCCCACCAGGATGAGGTGATCAAAGAGCAGGCAATAGAGTCCACTGCAGGGACAGCCCCTGCTCCCCTTACTAGGGGACCCCTATGGAGACTGAGCTGCCTATCAGCTACATCTGGCTCAGGGCTTTTTTAACATGACATATCCAGGCCACCAAAGAAGATATATGGCCATCAGATATTCTAAGGTTGCATTTTCAGGATGCAGTTGGCCCTCCCAGGAATCAAGGTAGGAGTAAGAGTTTGACATGGACAAAGGAATCTCCTTGTGGGCAGGGGGAACCTGGGCGGGTGACTCCAGCAAGCAAGAACTTAGCGTTCTGGTGTTGTCCTCTTGAGACCAGAAAGCCTGAGGGTACAGGCTAAGCCTGGATCCACAACCAGTTAGAGGACTAGAGGTGCTGAGAACCAGAGAAACTGGAAAAAACAGGCTATGGCTAGATGGAAGAGGCAGAATGTGACCATAGCCACAGGTTCACTGTGTTTTGTGAGGGCTAAGAGAGGTCATAGAGGCTCTTCAATGTCCCAAGAGGAAAATAGTCCTAAGGGACACTGCCTGGACGAGACCCAAGGTCCCCTGATGCCACTGCTGACTCAAGAACTTGGCTCCTATAAAGAGGGAGGGCCAATCTGGCAAGAACCGTAGCTTTCCAAGTAAGTTAAAGAACACGGTAGGGGAAATACCAAAGAAGGGTGACAAACATCAGGTCACTTCTTAACTCCACTTTACCCCAAATGCCAAGCCTAGTCCGCATTGCATGGCACATATCTAGTAAATAGCCAGTCTTCCCCGGGGACAGTTGGCCTTCCTTGGGAGGCCCGACATCAACTGTGAAACATGCATTCACCTGCTGCCTACCTGCTTTTATGTCACCTCCTCTTAACTTTGTCCAAGCAAGGATGAGAGGTGTTCAGAAGTGGATGTGACCATAACTGGCCTGACCTATTTCTCTATTCAAAATGCGCTCCCCCCACCCCCCACCCCCGCCAAGGAGCATGCACATGCGCAGGGTAACAGCTGCCATCATCACCGTGTGGCCCCAGTTGACATGCTCATCCTAGATGCCATGAAGTGTAGAATACACCTATCAGCAGAAAGTAAAAGAATAGGCATGCTTACTGCCTAGTGTGTCTCTAAATCAGGGTTTATATGGCGGGTCAGTCTGGAGATGGGCCTCAAGCATAGAAGATTGGCCCGCTGCAAATATTATGTCAGGAAGGGAGAAGAAAGCAGGGGCGGAGTGTGGTAAGAGAAATTGACACAATGTATCTCAGCCTAAAGATCTTGCTATGCTGTGAACCATTCTTCAGACTCATCTAATTTAACTCCTCCTTGGTTCTGCATTGTAAAAATAGCCATCCTAGAAATAGCAGATATTTATTGTGCACTTTAGATGTCTGATCTTGTTTAATCCTGACACAGCTTTATGAAGTGAGTATTGTCATCATCCCATTTTTCAGTTCCGTGTCCTAAGTTCACAGCTGGTAAAGAGGTAGAGCTGCTGTTCCAGGGGACCTTCTGACACTCATCTGTTCATTGACTGATTTATTGATTCATTCATTCATTCATTTTATTACCAGACACCAGCTCAGGGATCAAGGCATAGATGGGTACACATAGAGGCTGCCCCAAGACTCACAGGCTAGTTAGAGAAACACTGTGTAAGCAGAGAGGCCTACGTTATCAACCTTGCTGTCACAGCAGCCACCTCAGCAAGCTATCCTCACAGTCCTTGATCTGTCAACCCTGTGAGTTGACCCTTCCATGTCTAACCTGTCTCGTCCCATAATCCTTTGCCATCTTCTAAGACCCTGATATCTGCATGCTGATTTCTTGTGAGGCCATTCTGATGTGTCTTGTCTCCTCGCTGGACTTTGGCTGCCTTCCAGCTCCATTCAGTTTTTGCCACATTGCACCCCCTCAGCATGAGTGGAGTAGCCTCCTGAGCAAGCCTCCTGAGTCACTTCTAACTCTGCCTCTGCCACCAACTTGTCCTTGGGTCAGTCCCTTTATGTGAGGCGGCCTTGGCTTCTACTCTGTAAAAGAAGTCATGAGATTAAATATTCTCTGAATCACCAGCAAGTGTCAGCTCAGGAGACGCTGGGAGGGTTGTGGGAGGCATGTAGTCAGACTCTGGCCAAGGCCTTTATTTCCTCTGTTATCCTCAGCCTCTGTTCTCAAAAGCTCTCTTCCCTCATGCCACTCCCCTCTGGATCCCTTTAACCTGTGTTCCTTAGGCCTTGGATTCCCCCAAGGTCACCAAATTTTTTTTTTTTTAAGTTGTGTCCAAATGCTGGCGAACTCTAGGTTCCTGGCCAAGGTTCATAGCTACTCTAGTTAGCTGGCCACCATTTTGTCATAGCCCACAAAGGGAGGCTCGCTAGCTGCCCCCAGACCCAGCTTACCCTTGGTGAGGTCCAGAGGTAATAAAATAAGTGCAGCGGCCACTCAGGTGTGCTCATGGCTCAGGATGTTGACATGTTGTTTGTTTGAGACAGGGTTTCTCTGTGTAGCCTTGGCTGTCCTGGACTCACTTTGTAGACCAGGCTGGCCTCGAACTCACCATGATCCACCTGCCTCTGCCTCCTGAGTGCTGGGTTAAAGGCGTGCGCCACCACACCCACCTCCTGGATGTTGACATTCTTTCTGTTCTCTTTCTCCAAAGCAACCACAGGGTGGAAACCAGAGCTAGTGTTGGTGCTGCCAGCCCAGCTCAGCCCAGCCCAACGCCTTTGCCCCAGGGAACCAAGATTACTTGACCTCAGTGCACTGGGAACAGATAAGGGGGGAAGGGAGATAACTCAGGTAACTGTGCTATCAACAGGCATGGTGCTGCTTGGACTCCTAGGGCCTGAGACAGTAGACATTCCTGCATCCCAGCATCATCCATCTCACACCCAGCATAAACATCACTCATAAAGCATTGCTTCCCCCTACTGAGAAGACCCCATAGCTGAGAGGGGTTTGAGCTGAGATCCCACGATGACACCACTTGCTGTACTCTAAAAGATGGCGTCATAAATGCTTTAAACTCTGGCCCTAGGCTTTGCTTTCATTCTGTGCTGTTTCTACAGTGGACGGGGAGCATAGGTGTCTGGTACAGCTGTCTGCCGGATACCCAGGCCTCCTGCTGTCAGTCTTATGAGCAGCCTTCTTACTGGGAGAAGGAACCAATGCTGGCCTCTGTGCAAGTCTTAGGCCTTTGCTGTGGTCTGGCTGTTCAAAGCTTGGTAATGGTCCCAGCAACAGAACGATTTTTCTCAATACTTATTTATACATACAATAAGTAGAATAATGTATTTATTGTATGCTGGAAATGTGATTGCAAGAGGCAAGTCCCTGGCCTCTGAGAGAATATGTTCCAACAGAAGGTGCAGGGCATGATAAGGCTGAGACAGTATGCACACATCAAAATCCGAAACTCCTAATCCAGAAGGAATTATAACCAAGGATGAAAAATTAAACCTTGCTGCCTCTCCAGAGACATAATCCCAATATAATATGTGTGTACACATATATAATGTTGTGTGCTCACATGCATACATGTATAAAGCCAGAGTTATTTTACTTATATAATTTTTAGATCATATTTGTAAAGAAATGTGGGTATTGAGAAAGTATTCACTTGGTAAAACACCTTCCATTCAAGCATGGGGCCTTGTATTTAGATTCCCAACACCCATGTAAACAGCCAGGTGTAGTGGTGTACATCTGTAGCCCCCGAGGCCTGGGGCTGGGGCAAGAGGGAGCTAAAAGATCTCTGGAGCTCATTAGCCAGCACCTTAGCCAAATCAAAGAGCTCTGAGTTCAGTGAGAGACCCTGCTTCAAAAAATAATGTGGAGAGCAATTGAGAAGGCACTCAACATTGTCCACTGGCCTCCAGATGCACATGCACCCACATCCCTAAATGCACATCCCTACATGAATATATACAAGAGAGTGAAAGAGAAGGGGAATTTCTTCTTAATTATTTAATTACTTGAGATTAGAGTATAATTTTATCATTCTTCTTGCCTATATAACCCTCCTTGCTCCCTTTCAAATTCATGGCCTCTTTTTTTATTTCATTGTTGCTACATATGTGTGTGTATATTAGATATATATGTGTATATATATGTATGTATACACACACACACACACACACACACACACACATATATATTCCTAAGCACATAAATATAACCAGCTCGGTCTGTATTGTGTTATTCACATGTAGATTTTCAGGGCTGACCATTTGGTATTATTGGATAACCAATTGCTGTGTTCTCCCTGGGAAGATTATTTCTCCCACTCTCAGCATTCCTTAATTGCCTATACTGCTTTATGTAGGGTCGAAACCCCCTCAACCTCTCATCTATTTGGCATGTCTATTGTGAGTTCATATTTAGAAAATCAGTCATGTAGGTGAGACTTCATGGGTGTAGCTTCTGACGTCCCTAGGAGACACCATCTCACAGCAAACTCCCTGGGCCTCTGGCTCTTTCAATCTTATGGGAGTGTGATGCTGAGTCCCATCACTTGTCATCTGTGAGCTTCAGATCTAGGGGTGCTAGTGTATGGATTCTGTTTGAGGAGCTCTTAAGTCTAAAAGGAGGAGAAGATACACATCTAGCTGAAGCAAAGAGACGTCTCCTTTGTTCTGCCCTCTCATTGTAGCCACACCTCCACTGGCTTGGATGGCTGTAGCCACACCTCCACTGGCTTGGATGGCTGTAGCCACACCTCCACTGGCTTGGATGGCTGTAGCCACACCTCCACTGGCTTGGATGGCTGTAGCCACACCTCCACTGGCTTGGATGGCTGTAGTCACACCTCCACTGGCTTGGATGGCTGTAGCCACACCTCCACTGGCTTGGATGGCTGTAGCCACACCTCCACTGGCTTGGATGGCTGTAGTCACACCTCCACTGGCTTGGATGGCTGTAGTCACACCTCCACTGGCTTGGATAATTGTAGACATACCTCTAATGGCTTGGATGGCTGTAGCCACAACTCCACTGGCTTGGATGGCTGTAGTCACACCTCCAATGGCTTGGATAATTGTAGACATACCTCTAATGGCTTAGATGATTGTAGTCACACCTCCAATGTCTTGGATGATTGTAGTCACACCTCCAATGGCTTAGATGAGGCCCACTCACACTGCTCAGGCTTGTTCACTCAATCTACGGATTCAAATGCCAGACACTGTCCTGAGGTTTGAGCAAGTCCTTTATTAAGCCTTCTTTATTCCTCATTTACAAAAGGGTTTGCCTTCTTTCACCCAGTGTGAGAACAGACATATTACTATACATGAAATCAGCTGTGAAGCTACAAATCACTAAGATGTAGTTATTACTCTTGAGACAAAGATATTTAAAAACATAAAATGTTTTGAGTGTCATAACAGACCTCTTTGCATCCCCAAGCAATTAAGGAATTCATTCGCTGACAAGTATATTTAAGTGTTTCCATATCAAAGTTATTGGGCCAAGTTTCCTGCCATAATCTTCCCTCAGACCCGGATCGGTTTAAGTGGAATTTACCATTACGCACATGGAGTGAATTCTGATTTCCCAGCTGGCTACTGGGGTTGAGATTTGTAATGAGAATGGGATGAGCTCTTAGGTTAGAGGAGGCTCAGCACCTGTGCAAGGAAAACACAGCTGGGTGAGAGTGAGGCACTGGATGGGCTGGCGTGCAAGTCTGAGCAGGTGACTCATTCATTTGGCATGCATCCGCTTGGCTCCAGACTCTGGGAAGACAAAGTGATGGTCAAGACCAACACAGTGGCTGTGCTCATGGGCACCTCAAGCCAACAACAGGGGACCAAGTGCCAGGATAAAGGCTGCTGCTGATGGGTCATGGGTGCAGTAAGGGGAGCACCCCAACCAGACTTGGAAGCAGGAGTGAGGGTTGGGAAACACCTCCAGGAAGAAGATGGAAGCTGCAGAGTAGATTGAAGTTAGCTGTGGAGTGGAGTGGGCAAGCAGTCGGCAGAGGTTCTAGTCAGAGGGAACAGCACACAGTAAAGGGCTGAGGTGAACTAATGGGCAGAGATCAAAGGAAATCTGAGGTCTGGGAAGTGGGGAGCAGAGCCCATATGTCCAGAGCCAAGGCTGCAGCATTTGCAGTGTCTGAGCAGGAAAACCCCCCACCCCCGGCTTAAGCAGCCTAGATTTCCCCCTTTGTAAAGGTGACCCTACAACGCACTTTGCCAGGGAGAGTCATGGTTTGTGTCTCTTGCCTCAGCGTCTCTGTCTCCTCTCACTCCTCAAAGCCTCTTAGATTGGATGATGAATTGTATGGCCACAGATCAGTAGGGCATCTGGAAGAGGCAGCTAAGCAAGGCAGGGGCCGTGGAGGTGTAGGGAGAGGACGCTAACCCCTCTGGAGGATGCAGGTGCATGTCAACACTGCCCCAAGGCATGGATGGGCTCACAGCTGCCACTAAGATAACCAGGGCCTCAAAGCCAAAGGAAATGGTTCAGTTCCCACCCTCACTTTAGACTCTTTATGACCAGTGGTGTCTCTGCCAGCCACCTAAAGAAGTTTAAGATAGACTATTCAGGGCTGCATGGCTCAGATGGAACCTTCTAGGTGTTACAGGGTCAGTTATAAAAGCTGCAGAGCAGAAATCAAAAGATACCTGGCTTTTGCTGGGCGTGGTGGCGCACGCCTTTAATCCCAGCACTTGGGAGGCAGAGGCAGGCGGATCGCTGTGAGTTCGAGGCCAGCCTGGTCTACAAAGTGAGTCCAGGATGGCCAAGGCTACACAGAGAAACCCTGTCTCAAAAAAAAAAAAAACAAAAACAAAACAAACAAACAAACAAAAAGATACCTGGCTTTCACAGATGACACCCAAAGTGGACAGATCTTCCTTTAGCCCAGATCATGCATGGGCTAAATGCATGTAACTCAAGGGCTCTCAACCTCTTCCCCACACTGAATCTTCTAGAACAGGACCTATTCTGAGGATACTCAGGCCTGTTCTCCTGCCTCTTCATCTTGGTAGCGCTGAGAATTGGGGGTGTTCTGGGAGGTCAGCTCCCTGAACCCTGCTCCTGGTGGAGGAGGCCGGTTATCAGGGTTAATGAGAATTACTCATAGTTTAAGTGCTGTTTCCATCCCGGAGTTGGCATTTCTGCTTGATTCTGCCTCTCCCACGGTAATTAGCTAATTAACTATCAACAAAGGAGTGATGCAATTATGATACAGCAAGCCAGGCTCCTTCTCCTCCCACTGAGGAACCCCCTGAGCTCTTAGACTCAGCAGAGTCCAACCTGGGTCAAAAAGGACTTCCTGGGAATCAGGATTTGTCACTTGACTATTTCAGGCCTTTGCTCCAAGCCCTTCCTTTGTCCCAGAGGCCAGGCCGGGACCCAGGTGGCTCCAAATGTGAATGAACCCTGGACTCAGAAAGAAGCTTACTTAGTGGCTAACTACTCATTGTCCTAACCATTAGCCTGATGCGGGCTATGGCTTAGGCTCTCTGAACCCGTTCCCTCACCAGGCAACAGATCTCTCTGCTGGTGTTCTGTCACTGACTACAGAGTGTCCTTTGTAAAGTTTGCACAATCCTTCTGCATACCCCGGTACAACAAACTGAGACCCAGGGAGTTATGGCATTTGACTGGGACCACAAGCAGGCGCATGGAGTTGGGGTCAGGATCCAAGACATCTAAGCCCAGACAGACTTGCTTTCCTTGGTCCACTAAGGATGTGATAAGTCTAGTTTTGCTGGTGCTTTTCCACTGACAGAAGACCCAGTGAGCCTCCTCTTCCCCTGTCCTGGCTTCTATAGGTGGAGGCCCAAGAACTGTAGGGAGCAGAGAAGGTTGGGAAGTCTCCAAAGGCAGGAACGGGGGTAGGGGGGCTTGGGGGGTCAGGAGTGCTCAGGCTTTGAGTCTCTGATGCTCTAGAGGCCTGAGGACATTCATCTTGGGCAGTGACCTGGGCAGCCGAGGTGGCCAGCTGGCTCCTGTCTTTGTTTAACATGTGCCTTATGAGCTGTGTCTCCATGTTCCAGAGATGCCTGGCAGGGAGGCTGTGTTAACACTCCTTCCCTCTAGACTTCTGCTACTCTGCTTGGAATCTCCAAGCAGAATAATTGTGGAGGCAACCCTCATCAGAATTGGCCTCTTAGTAGCTTGTATGGTGATAGACCCTCACTCTGCTGTGATGTTCTCTCAGAGCAAGCCTCAAGTCCGGGTCACCTCTGAAACTCCAAGTGCCTTATCAGAGGGCTCCCTAAGAGCAACTGGTTGATCACACCCAGTCTATCAACTACAGATTGTTTGCACTGCCTCTGTTTTCCTTCCAAACGCTGTCAGCATGACTTCTAAACGACGTTAGCTCACTGTGGTGGCATGCAAATGATGTTTGGGTCTCTAAATTCTTTATTTGACATCATTTTGTTCTATTACACACTATAACGCATAGTCTGCATACTTGTCCTTGTTATTAATAATAGCTCCACTGGATTCCAGGGTTCCAATGTCCCATGCTTTGTTTAAGCATTCCCCGATTGTTGGGTATTTGGGTTGCCTCCCGTGTTTGCGTACTATAAATACCACTCTGGGGCCACCTGGCTTTTCTCCTCTTCACCCAAGCTTCCCTAGACCAGAGGTAGCAGAGGCTGATGCCTGCCACTCTGTCACAGGCAGGCCGGTATCTCATACTATTAGATCAGGGGCTCCTTATCAGGCTCTTAGTGACCCAGCAAAGAGGAAGGAGAGTCCTTACTAGCTGAGCTCTGAGTCCAGACTTGACAGGGCTCCTTCAGGAAGCTGCTGTCTCTAGGCCTGCCTTCTTAGGTATGGTTTTTCTGTTGGGACATCTCACCAGATGGGCCCTGAGGTGGGTCTGATAGCATGGCTTACTGTTCCTGCCTGGTCATTTCAAGGTTGTACTAAGAGACAGACTTTCTGAGGCGAAAGGTGATAGTTTGGTTGAACTCCCCTCCACAATTCCATTGATAACAAAGGGTAAAAGTAGCTTCCCCAAGGCTGCTCAGCCTGTTAGTGGCAGAACAAGGCCAGGGGTCATGAAGAACTCTCAGGTCCATGCTAGGCTTCTGTATCCTCTCCCTTCCTGTAAGATGCCAATTCTCTATTAATTGTCACAGTTGAACACAATTCCAATCAAAGTCATCATAGAGAGATTCTTTGCAGATGTAGCAGGCACACTAAATATGTTTACAAATGTAGAGCTGGACCAACTTTGAAGCCACAGTGTCTTGGAGACTCCCGACAGAAAAAGCTGCAACAATCAAGGCAGGGGTACTGATGGAGGAATGTAAGGGACAAAGGGTGAAGAAGGAGACCTCCACAGATACCGTCAGATGGTTTGGGAAGTATACAGTGGTGACTCCATGGGCGAACAGGTAGTCCTTACAATTAAACAACGAAGCAGTCTATGCAAACCAGTAAACCTTACCATATACCCCACACTCTGTTCAAAAGTGAGCCAACAGTCAATCATAGACCTAAATGTGACATGCGGAAATGTAAAACTCTCTGAAACTAACAGAGGAGAAGGTCTTTGTGATTCTTAGTTACTCAAAGAGTTCTTAAACATGGCACCCAACTCATGGCCCATGGGAAAACAACGAATGGGATTTTGTCCAAGTAAGACACTTGGTTTCTGTTGCAGCAGTGTTCAAGGTAACCAGTGGGAAACCCTACAGATTTGAGGAAACATTTTCAGATCACACACCAGACAATAGACTTATATCTCAATTTTTTAAAAAAGTGAAAGCAGAAATGACCACACTTTTAAAACTGGTAAAAGCTTTGAAAATATGCACTGCCAAACAAGACAGCAAACAGAGATGCTCAACATTGTAAATCACTAAGGGAATGCCTATTAAAACCAGAATGAGATACCATCACATACCAACTAAGAGGGCTAAACATACTGACTCCACTAAGTGCTGGCGAAGATATGAAAAACCTGGAGTGCTCACATGCTGATAGTGGGAAAGCAAAACAGCATATTCATTATGGTAAATAGATTGATCATTTCTCACAAAGTTAAAGGTACCCTTGCTATACAATAAGACAATCCTACTTCAAGATATTACATTAAAGAAATAAAAACATAGTCACATAAAAACCCATCAAGTAATGTATATAGCAATATTATTAGTGATTGTCAAAATCTGGATGCAAGGCAAACGTCCCTTCGTTAGTGCTCTCTGACACAGTCATTCTGTGGAATACTCATTTTTCATAAAAATTTTAAAAAAAATTGATATATACTGGAACTCTCATAAATCAGTGATGGGAATAAAAAATAGCATAGCAGTTATGGAAACTAGCTTGGTTATTTCTCATAAAGTGGATCTCAATGAATGACTAAATCTTAATGAATGAATGAACCTCAATGAATAAATAAATCTCAAAAGTATGATGTTAGGTGAAATCAGCCCTGAGGTAATGCTATATAATTCTACTTATGTTACTTTATATAAAAAGCAAGATTATAGGGACATGAAACAGATTTCCTGGTTGCCAGAGTTTGGGACTGAGGGGAGGGTCTGAATACCAAGGAGTGGTATAAATACATTTTCTATGATGTTGCAATTGTTCTTTGTTTTGTTTGTGGTAGTGCTTTAAAAACCTGTGGTATATTGAATAAAACTCAGGACCAAATGCAAAACAACAACAACAACAACAAAACCAACTTCATGGTTTCTATAAAGTTTCTTCCTTGTGCTCTTCAGTGCTGTACCAAGCAGATGATGCTGGCCACAGCAATGTTTCCAAACATTTGGCGCCTGGTCTGCCCAGGTCACCCTCCTTATGGTAGCATTTGACCTGACATTACTGACAAGCAAAAGTGGTCACTATAACATGACACTAGTTCTCTTCCTGGATTTCAGTTTGCTGTGACTTCCCCTTTTTCTGTAGGGATTAACATTAACCCAAATGTACAGTAGACTAGAAAGGGGGTAGTTCATGGGAAGAAGAAGGGGTCCTTTATGCCAGGTACCACCCTAATCACCAGACCCACGGCCTTAGTGACTGCTCCTAACAAGCTAATAAAACAGGTGACGTTTCCTCCCAGTAAATAGACCATACAAATGAGTCTTGAAGATGACTGTTCAGCTAAATTGCCTAATTCACATAGTTTGGAAAGGACAAATATCCCACCTCTAACTCAACTCATTTGGATTCAGGAACCCACGCTGTCTCAGGCTCACAGCTGTTTTCATTGGCAAATAGCCAAGCTTTCTCCAAAGCAGTGCCCCTGTGTCACCTGGGCCACTGAGACTAGGCAGCAGGACCTCACCCTTACTCTGAGTTCTGTCTTGCTAGGCTTCAGGCCAAGAGCTCATTGCTTCCCTGCCTTGGATCCCAAGGATATATAAAGAGGACATTTAAGAGTGTCTTTCATTGGGTGATAAGCAACTATCCAGTACTTGCTCTCAAAAGGGGATCAAGAGCAATTCCAAAAAGTTGGCTTACATCTAGACTCTGAGTAAGGGCTGACTTGAGGACTAGACCTATCCCTCACAGCCCAGACCAATGTTTCTGGGCCAACCAGTTTGAGACCAAAAGCCCTGATGGGGGTCTGAATGGAAGATGGAGGGAAAAGAAACTTGAGATGCTTGCATGGCCTGGTGTGAGAAAGCCACACAGAGGTACAGTGGGAAGCGTGGCCTTATAGGGTGGCCTCACTAGCTGTGCAAAGGGCCCACATTCCTCTGAGAGTGAGACAGGAAAACCACACTTCAGTACCAACACCCAGAGTGCCGATACCGAGCAGATAAGTGAACCTAGGGCATTTATTACACCCAGGCATCATCTGCCAAGGTGGTGCATCTCAGGCTTGACCGAGCATTCCTCAGGGTATCATCAAGCCATTGTGCTGCTTCTGCTCATCCTGCTCTGTAGCTCTGGGTTTGGCTCAGACAATGTCTTTTCTGTGCCCTCTCACATGCTACTGCTGCTGGCCCAGTGACCATCACCCTGGAGAAGCATCGGAGTATGAGTTTTCTGGCCAGTGTTTTGGAATGGGGAAGGATGCCTTTTCCACCACTTCTTAGCTCTGGGTAGGACCTGGGTAACTTTCTCTATTGCATCTTAGTTTCTTCACCTCCAAAATAAAGGAAATTGTTCCTTAGGGTGGTGATAAGGGTTAACGACGTGAAAGACCTCAAGATCACCTGATGTTAACACAAAGCAAGCACACTAAGGTGATAGCTCTTAGTACACACTGGGCACTTTATGAAACCTGTCATCTGGGCTGACATAGAACCACTCAAAATGAATATTGTTGTCATTTCATGAGGAGATACAAGATGAGGATGACCATGCAATTAGGATCTGACCACCGGGGCTGTTTCAAACTGGGTTTCACTGCTTCCTTCCTGGCCCCCTTCCTTTGACCTCTAAAGCCCAGAAAATGGCTGAGTCCTCAAGGATGAATAAACGCGTTAGGCTTTCAAGAATGCTGGGAGCTCAGAGAACAGGAGTGGCAAGGAGGAGGTGGAGGAGGATGTTTATGTGGGAACTGGGCACAGAAGTTGCCCAGGACGCACATGGTGGGCATTTTTGTGTGTTCAGAGACCAGATATGCACAGTGACTCAATGTTTTGCCCACACATTCCCTCTTTTCTCTTGGCTGTCTTAGCTGATTGAAGTCATCAGTGTTGATGTGGCAGGTACAAACGGATCACCCACGGCCCTGGGTGGGGGGGGTGGTATCCTTCCCTTCTGCCTAATATGGACACTAAATCCAGCCACTGAGCTACAGCAAGCAAGAACAGACACCGCAGCTTGTGGATGGTGAATCAGAACATCCCACTCTCCCACACGGACCACAATGTCCCAGCAGCAGGAAGGAGCCATCGTAGCAAGCCCGTGTGCAGTAGGCGGGCAGTCTTTGTAGCCCGTGTTCTAATTGCAGTCATTTGTCCTGCATTACACACTTATGAGCGAGGGTGGGGACCATGTGTTTGGTCGTCCCAACTCCTGATGGCTGCCAGACAGAAAGTTCCCATCCGTATTTAGCATCTGAAGGCTTTATAAACTGACAACTGCCATTGTAGTCTTGGCAGCCCAGATTTCTCCCGGTCTGGAAGATATATCTCCCAGGCATCCCTCTCACTCCCTGGCTCCGCCATGCCCAAACTTCTGCACCTTCTGTTCTCAGATTGTTTTTCTTTCTTCTATCCCCGACTGTCTCAGTGGGTGGTAACATCACTAACCACCCAAGCTAGAGGCCCAGAGTAGACCCAACATTACTTTTTAAATTTTTAATTAGTTGATTTTATTTTATTTTTTAAAGAGAAGAAAGAACAAATAGTTCCCAGATGCCCCTTTCCTGTTACTCCTAAAGCCAACACCTTCCATTAGACCCTGAAAGTGGTTATGATGGGTGAAGCAATGCCAATATGTTATGTACTGAAGTCCATGTTAACATAAAGACCGACTCTTGTGTTAAGTATTTTAGAAGCTTTAGCAATAGATTTGTGTATAGTATTCTTATTCTAATAGTGGACACATGGCAGCAAGACTCACAGTGTAATAGAAAGTTCGATTCCTGAGCAGATAATGGCTTGGAAGTGAGGTCTGTACAGAGCACCCATCCTAAGAAAGGCGTCAAGGCATGATTGGAGGCACTGTGTTGTTTTCATCATTCCATCTCAGGACTGCCCACCATCTTAGCTAGTTTCCGGTTGCTCCTGGTTCTGACCTTCCTAAGTCGGATGGGATAGCCTGTGGTTTTTAGGTTACCTCTTACCTTTATTCGTTTGCTTGAGATGGGGTTTCTCCATGTTGTCCTCGCTGTCCTGGAACTCGCTCTAGACCAGGTTGGCCTTGAACTCAAAGATCTGACTGCCTCTGCCTCCTGAGTGCTATAATTAAAGGTGTGCGCCACCACTGCCGCTACCCAGCGATTAACTCTTCTTTTAAGTGCCAGCTTATGGGATCACCTCGGGATGGCCCAGTGATGTTTGTTGTAGAATTACCTGCACTAGCTGAGCTGAAGTCCAGTCTCCTGATCCCAGCGTCTATAATTTATGCTCGGGTTTTCGCACTGGTCGACTGTTCCCATCTCTGGGCCTGGTGTCTAAAGCAGGACCTCCATCACCCGTCCCGTGTGGAGAGGCAGTGGCTTGGGATCTCTTCCTTTAGTTCCACATAATCTCCTTGACAACTGCTACTAGTTTGTTTCTTCATTTCCTCCTCCTTTTGGAGGCCCCAGAACAGTTTTCATCCGGATAAAGGACATAAAGAAGACAAGAGCAAGAGCCCTCCAAACTAGGGAGTAGAACGCATGCTGCCTCTTCTCTTCACGTTTGCGCAGTCGAACACTTTTGCTAACTTTTCCATTCTCAAATGCCAAAACGGTGAACTGCGGAAGCAACAACGGAAGGATCTGGAATGCATCCACTTGTTATAGGATAAATTCTTTCAGGGAAAAGGAATGCATTGTTCAAATGTTTTTAGATTTTTTTTTTTTTCCTTTTAATTTGAGTGTTGCAGGCTATTAAAATGTTCTCTCACAAAGAGGGGGCATTAAGAATTCTAAGAAGTATTCATTTCCATTGTGTTTGTTATAACTAGCAAGTGGAGGTGCGTTTTGCACGCTATAGGATATGACACAGAGGCAGGTTATCTGTGAGATGAACGTTCTATACCCAGCTCCAGCACAATGTATCTTTATCAGGTATGCATATTTTCCATCCACGCTTGTGGGTAAGCTTATCTACAGATGGCTCCAAGGAAGGATCTAAGAACTTTGAGCACAGCCATATAGCCTTGGTCAGACACTAGCCCAGAGTCCTCAGGGATCTCTTTAAAATGGGGACCGTCCCCTAAATAGGTCTATCCTGATCACATCCCCTGGCTTTTACACTTCTGTGTGTGTGTGTGTGTGTGTGTGTGTGTGTGTGTGTGTGTGACCACAAGTTGAATTTATTAGGTGGATACCAATAAGGAAGATGCAATCAGAAGCCATAGAATTACATTCTAATTTTATGTGTGTTCTTCTATGCGTGTGATGGAACTTAATAAATAATACAATTGTTAGGCTCCGCCCACTGCTTTCTATCCCAGCCCTTGGCACAGAAATGCCAACACTGTCCCTCCCCTGTCTCTTAGGGACTTAAACCAGCCTGCTAACAGTGTCTTCTCTAGGAAGAGGCAGTCCTCCCAAAAACCCTTACAACCCGTTGATTAACTTCTATGCCTATTGTAGGGGAAATTCGTGTGTAAGTAGAAAACTATGTTCCCTCTACAGCCCAGCTCACCAGGGGATCAGATCCTATTGTTCATTGTCTTTGAGAAGTTTTGCAATGCACTGTAAATGATAACTAATAGATATGTAAATTGTGTCCCCTCTGATCTAATTAGCTTTCCTCTCATGGGGGGGGGGGGAACCAGTTTTGTTTGCATTTACAATGCATCTCAACATCCCTTTACCCTACAGAGATGTGCGTGTGTTGACTTCTCATTTGAACATCTGCCTACTTCCTGCTGTCTAGAGTAAATACGTTCTTTAACATGGGCGCTTTTATTTTTGTATGCGAGGCGTGATTTGTATCTCTTTTATCTCCAATAGCATATTGTCTCCTTTAAACCTCCCAGAAGACTGTTTCTATTTTCAGCCCATGCCTAGAATTGTGTTGTACATCATCGGCTCTGATCTTTAGCCCTCTCTTCCCTCCCTTTGAAGCACCTCCTCAACTCCTGTGCTCTTTTGCCCCAGACTTGGGCAAACTCAGGCTCCAACATATCCAGGCCCTGCTGGAAACCAAATGTTTTGAGGTTTGTTATGTTGGAAATTTCAGCTGCAGTACTTAAGAAATACAGCCCAGGCATGCTTTGGAATTTCAGACCACTTGAGGGCTGCCTCATCAGTGCCAGGAGACACAGATGAGAGGTGGCATTTTCCTAGCTTTGGAAGGCAGACTGCAGGCCTGCCTCTTTTCAGATACTCGGTATAATGTTAAGTAGGTGGGTAAATTAGCCCTTTGCTTTGCTTTTTGTTTTGCTTTTCATTTTAAAATAGGACTTCAGATTCAACTGGAGGTCTTTTACCTTCAGTTAATGCTTCTGTTTTTATTTCATTTTATTTCATTTCATTTCATTTTATTTTATTTTTTAATGAAGAACTACAGTAGCCCCAAGTGTGACTTTGCTAATATATTTAGGCTGTCTTATTTGGGTGTGCACATATGTGTGAAACACATACCAAAAAAATAGAGGAAACGAGAGGAGGCCTCACCAGTTTGTAAAGTGTTTGAATTGTGATGCTTTCTTGAAGCATTCCCTTTGTTGCAACTGTCTCAGCTCCAGACAAGCCAAGGAAGCTGCTGCTGCAGGGGGCTGCCTAGGTTGGTGACTTTCCTGGGTGCCTAGGATAGGGCCATTTTTGGGGGCGGGTGTGGAACTTTTTCAAGCTAATTAGGGACATTTAATCATCTCTGTTAAATTCATAGCTAAGGGAAATAAGAGAGGAAGTGAGTCGTAGATGCTGAACTTTCTATTTTTAAAACTTTAACCCTTTCTCTACAGTGCTATGGGCAACATGCATGTTAGCCACCATTCCCACTAAACACCCGATTCATGTCTCCTGCCAGAAAACATGCTGTTATGTTGAAGAAAGGGGGGAATTATACAGTATGTGGATGGGTAGGTAGAGGATGGCTACAGACCCAAACTAGACAGACCCTGTCAGGGTCTCAGGGAAGTTCCTCTGAGTGGCTCAGGGCAGACCAAAGAAGCCATTTCCACATTCTGTGAGTGAGGCTCTTTTCTAACACTTTTCACTTGGAGGAGCTGGACCTGACTCTAGACTAATGTAATTGCCACACTGGAGCTACTGGTGCCATTTTGAAGCTTGCTTCACATTATAAAAACACAAGTGCCACAAAGACTCCAATTTGCCAAGCTCTCAGAGGCACCAGACGGTACACTTACGCAGAGGAAATTCCTCTTCAAACAGGCAAAAGTCTGTGATGTCAGAGGCAAGAGAAACTGTGCTTGCTCAGGGCCTTAAAATTAGATACAAAGTACAGAATTACAATTTAGTTTAAAGATCTTAATCAGCTTTATTTTCAATTATAGAACCACACATTTCAGGCCATAAAATAGAATAAGAGTGCTGTTGGACTAAATAGAGGAGGGTTTTATAGCAGGGGAGGGCTGGAGAAATAAAAACAAAACAGAAAAAAATGAAGAAGTGTGCTGGTCATGTCAAGTTACTTTCTTTGTAAAGCAGAGACAGACAGAGGCTGTATTATAAAAATAAGTGATTGGTTAACAGGTTATTTTAGGGGTGTGTGTGTGTGTGTGTGTGTGTGTGTGTGTGTGATGCAGAAAAATTTATTGTTATGCCAGCTGAAATGGGCCAGGTTTGGGGGTTATTTTTGCTGGGTTTTTGTTTGTTTTTTGTCAAATCCATTAGGACCTAGTATGGGAGTTTGTTTGAAAACAATGGCCACCAGTAGTATTTTTCTTTCTTTTGTTTATATGTTTGTTTTTCCAAGACAGGGTTTCTCTGTGTAGCCCTGGCTGTCCTGGACTCACTTTATAGACCAGGCTGGCCTCGAACTTACAGTGATCCTCCTGAGTGCTGAGATTACAGGTGTGCACCATTATGCCTGGCCCTAGTAGTATTTTCTTAACAGAATTGATTCTTCTTGTTTTGTTTGTTTGTTTGATCAGAATTTAAAACCCAACAGATGTGCGGTCCTGGCTCTTCCGCTTCCTCCAATTAGTCTCTGGTACTAACAGAATGACTCAAAAAGGAGAGTTGGGAGCTCCTCGCCTCTGGAAACCCTGCCATAGTTTTGTGTGAGATGATGACAGTTCCCCAGAAGCCCAGCTAGGACACCCCAGGTCAGGCTTCCGATTCTTTCTTCTTCTTGCTTGGCACATGCCACGCACCCCTGACCCAAGCCCAGAGTTCCAGACTCTGGCAACTGGTGACCGCCTGAGCTGAAGGCCTCTCCTCTCTTTGACTCAATAGACAGATGCAGAACTCTGTCCTGAGTCTCCATCAGTCCCTCCTATCTTTTCCGCCTGTCCTTTTCATGCTGCCAGAATGGTTTTAGGTATAAACCTTAGCCATACCTGTTCCCTGCTTAACAGTCATTGGTGGCACCTCACTGTTCCCTGCTTAACAGTCATTGGTGGCACCAGGGGTGGCAAAAGTCAGCATGCTCAAAAGTTGCTTTGGTCCTACCTTACAGGCTTGAAAACAAATCTTGAAAGATCACATTACTTCTAAGTACCTCACTTGAATCCTAGAATACAATTTAAAGGCATTCACAGAATATTTGAGCCTTGAACAATGTAAATTTCATAATAACTGACACCCAATAAAAATGATCAGAGGCAAAGAACTAGAAAAATTAATTTATTTTATAAATAAATGCAGATGTGAACAAGGTGATAGAAATAACAGATCAGAATATTTGTAAAGACGCGAGCGTAAATTCTGAGAGAAAAGAGCGATGGCAACGTAAGCATATTCAGTAGGAAAAGAAAATTTAAATGTATGAAAAAAGAAGACCAAGTCAAACCTCTAAAGATGAAAAGAATGCTTCTGGTAATAGAGATGGAAATAAAGAAGCACAGGAGGTGAGAATATTTCTATTTTAGACACTAAAGACTAAAGGTGGAAAGGTACGTGGAGTTGTGGTCATCTGCAACTCGACTTGAAGCAAGTTAGTGTATAAGCAAATGATCTCCAAAGGAATAGTGGAGAGATAAAGGGGAAAAGTAAGAGTAGAATAATTTCCCAGCTTCAGAAAAGGAGTCCAGACAGCTCAACCACAAACATAAAGGAAACTTCCCAAAGTACAAAAGGAAATTGCTTTGAAGGAGCAAAAAAGAAAAACTTAAAAACATCGGGGGAAAGGGCATGAAGAGCAAAGACAGCTGGCTTACCCTTACGGATAACGCAGAGCAAAAAACACTTGATCAGTTTTGGGCTAAAAGAAATTACTGTGAACCTAGACTTCTATGCAAAGTAAATATACATGTGTGCATGTGTGCATGTGTGTGTGTGTGTGTGTGTGTGTGTGTGTGTGTGTAAAGTGAAAAGTATAGTTTTTTTCAGACATATAAAACTGAAACAATTGAGCATCAGTCTACAAGGCAGTTAAAGAGCCTTCAGAAAACAGGAAAATTAAATAAGATAGAAGCCTTGATCTGCACAAATAAAAGAAAAGATAGTCAATGGTAAATATTTTAAAACTTAAAAATCACTTTAATTAATAAAAGATACTTCATTAATGAAAGTGAAATATTAATGTAACATGGGATTTATAATGGGAACTAAAGCAAAGACTATGGAGGACACCTGCTTACTGACTTGGTTCCAGCCTCACCTCCATCATCTTTGCTATAGATCCTGGGCTGCTAGCCCAGCGACAGCGTGGTCCACAGTGCACCAAGCGCCACCACATAATTAGTAATCAAAACAATGCAGACATGGAGCTGGGGAGATGGCTCAGTGATTAGGAGTGCTGGCTGCCTCTGCAGAGGACCCGGGCTCAATTCCTAACACCCACATGGCAGCTCACAACTGTCTGTAACTCCAGTGTTTAAAGGAACCAAGGCCCCTCTGGCTTCTGTGGACATAAGGCACACATGTGATGCACACACATACATGTAATCAAAATATCCATACACATATAATAGAAATTATTCAAAACAGAGAGAGAGGGAGAGGAAGAGAGGGAAGGAGAGAGGGAGGGAGGGAGAGAGAGAGAGAGAGAGAGAGAGAGAGAGAGAGAGAGAGAGAGAATTCCCACAGACATGCCCATAGCCAACTGGACAGAGGCAATTTCTTAACTGAGATTCCCTCTTCCCACGTGACTCTAGTTTGGGTCAAGCTGACAAAAACAGCCAGCACAATGACTATAGTTTAAAAAAAAAAAAAAAACAAACAACCAAAAAAGTCCACAATATATTATAAATCTAAAAGCAAACATCAGAAACCAAAGTGACACAGATAAATCTCACTAACAAGCCAATAAAAGAGATAAAATCAAATGATTAAAAATGTAATCTAAAAGAAGATAAAAGTATAAAAACCAAAAACAGATGGAACAAGGGGAAATGCAGGAAAGATAGTAAGTGTACTGCCAATTCTATCCATAGCCACATTAAGTATAAATGTGTAAATGACTTATTTAAAAGGCAAACATCACCCAAAAAGATTTTTTTAAAAAGGAAGCTCTATTCTGTTCATTAGAAACAAAACAGAATACGAAGACACAAATAGATTGAATTAAACAGTGGTGGGACGTGCTATGGTTGTACCAATCAGAAAGGGTTTCCCTAGATCGAGAACTAGCAAGAGTGGTAGGGAAAAGCGAGGCACAGAAAGGGCATCAGAAACTCCCTCCTATATGTGCAGTGGTTCTCAGCCTCCCTAATGCTGCAACCTTTTAATACAGGTGACCCCAACCATAAGATTATCTCATTGCTCTTTCATAACTGTAATTTTGCTACTGTTTTGAATTATAACGTAAATATCTGTTTTCTGATGGCCTTAGGTGACCCCTGTGAAAGGTTGTTCAGCATCCCCACCCCCACCTCCCCATCCCCACCCACTCCCCACCCCCGCCAAAGGAGTCTGGACACACAGATTAAGAAGCACTTCTGTGGAGGCTGTCTCCCTCCTCTGCCTCCCTCCTCTGTGAACTGCTGTGGAATGCTGGGGGCAGTCCCTGACACTCACTGTGACCAGCCCTATGAGGACAAAGAATGAGAAAGTAGAGGAGAAAGGGCCTCTGGGAGAGACACAGGTATTGTGTTCATGTGGGAGGAGGACATAGGACAAGCTGTTAGGAAAGTCCCCACAGGGAGAGCCATTGGTTGAATGACTGGGAAAGGGGCCAGGTCATCTTGGTTCCCAAGCCAGAAGGGTATGGGACCAGGGCGCAGGGCAGGGCCACTGTGAGTGACAGTGAGTTGCTATTGTTTCCTCTTAACCAATCCTTTTAAGAATCACATGGAGTGCTAAATGTGAGCAATTTAGGGAGTTGTGCTATCCAGCGGCTTTGTTCAGATGGTTCTAGATACAAGCTCAAGCCCACTTCCTTTATCCTTCCCCCTCCCAAAGCTTAGCCATAGCTGGAAATCAAAAGGCCATCTCCCTGGATCTTCATGCTGGGTTGCTGGAGATCACCTTGTGCCAACAGGAGCCGTCTTGACTGTGAGAGAGCGCCTGGCCGCAGTGCTTCTTGGTGGGCACATGGATGGAGTGGGGAGAAAGGGGATGCAGGAAAGTTGAATCATTGAGAGATGATGTCTGGAGGAGGAGGAAGGAGGATTTGACCAAAAGAAGTCCTGTGCCTAGCTAAGAGGTGGCCCCGCGGGAAAATTGTCCCGTTGACAAAGAAAACAAGAGCTATAAGCATCTGTCCTGGGAAGCAAAGAGCTCTGAGCAACATTTGAAGAACCTTCAGACATCTTAAAGCTGTATTGTCCCAGAACTGGCTACCAGCTTCATTAGAGAAGCTTCACGCTCCCTGCACTTGACAGAAAGAAACCTGCAAGCAAGTGAATGATGCTGGGGCTCAAGGGGACCAGAGGAACGTTCCCAGAAGGATCCAGAATGCAGGAGATGACGTGTTACAGCTGAAGGAGAGAGGACTCGCCCTCCCCCACTATTTCTCCCAGAAAAGATTAGTTACCCCAAACTCACTGGACCAGGACCCCAAAGTTGTCTGAGCAGTCCTATTCTACCCAAACTAGTTCCTTGAGCCACCACCCAGACCCTCTGCCTTGACTCAAGATCTTCTGCCTTGAGCTTGTGTTTTCTACTCTACTCCCTGCCCAGCTGGGAGTGGGATCCTGACGACAGGGTTCCCCTTTGTCACAGAACAAACTCCACACTCTTCCGCCTTAACAGAAGTGACGCACTTGTGTTCCACGAGGCACGTGCTGCCATGACGTCACTGTTTTCCTGAGGTGTGATCATGGGAAGCAAGGGCAGAGCATGTAGGGAGTGGGGCTGGGAGCCAGGAGACTGAACAGGTGCAGCTTACACTGAATGGTATGGTCGCATGATCCTGTAGGACCATCTTCCAAGAGGCTATGTATGGGCCTCTAGCTCCCACACCAGTTCAAACCTCAGAGGCTCCAGGAGAGAGGCTGAAAGAGGAAGTGGGTATGGGAGTGGGTCTAGAGTAGTAGTTCTCAGCCTTCCTAACGCCGAGACCCTTTAACCCAGTTCCTCATGTAGTGGTGACCCTCAACCATAGTTATTTTCATTGTTACTTCATAACTGTAATTTTGCTATTGTTATGAATTGTAATATAAAATATCTGTGTTTTCCAATGGTCTTAAGCAACCGCTGTTAACGCCTCATTTGACACTCTCCCAAGGGGTGTGACCTACAGGTTGAGAACCGCTGGTCCAGAGTGACAGCCCATTGGGATTAGTGAGGGCCAGTAGCCAAGGGTCCCTGACACACGGGACTGAGAGGCTCTAGGAGGCACAAGTGAGCTCTCACCCAAGCCAGCTCTCACCCAGGCCAGCTCGACATCCCCTTCTAGCAGTGAGCCTCTTAATGCCCATGATATACCTGGGCTACATCTCCCTAACCTAGAAACCAGGCTTGCCTGACCTTGGCCCTTCTCCTAATAGAGTCTTTTTCAGTGGGTGTTCCCCAACGGCCCTTACATCCCTCTCCCCACGCAGGTGGTAGGTTGGTCATGGGAAGAGAAAGCGGGCCTGATGGCAGGCAGGGTGCAGCTGTGCTCAGGGTGTCCTTCAGTCACACACCCACCCTCCAAGGCTTCCTCTGCCGAGCCCCACCCTACTTCTCTGCACTTGGTCAGCGAAGGTGAACCGATTCGGCGGGCCTTCTGCCCACCTGCCCCTGCTGGGCCCCTCTGGTACACTGAAGTGGCGCCAGGACGGTGGAATCTTCTTCAGCTGAGTACAGTAAGGGCAGCAGGCTTTGTGGTCAACCTAAAATAGGTGTAGAAAAATGCTAGGAGCTCCCTCTGAGGTAGTCTGTGGTCAGCATCCCTTCCTCACTGTCCCACCCACAATCCAGAGCTTCCCACACAATCCCGGCAGGAGTCTCTACCCTGGTCTGGAAGGGAGACCTCGGCCTTGAGCAAGTGTTACCAGTTGGGGCTTCAGAGCAGCCAGGCTGCTCCAGACCAGAGATACACTCGTGGTACCAGCTGTGGATGATGTACTTCCTTCTGTTGGGAGCAGAGGATCCCGTAACCTTCTCTACTCGAATCCCTTTCTGGGGCCTGCCTTGAACTCCTCCAGAACTGACTGGAGAGTTCTAGAGGCTAAATCCAAATGCTATGGCCAGAGGGAAGCTGGCATGTAACTTAAGAGTTTAGTACTTGTACCGTAGAGTAGCGGTTCTCAACCTGTGGGCCGTCACAGCTTTGGGGTCTAACGACCTTTTCACAGGGGCCACGTATCAAATATCCTGCATATCAGATATTTGCATTGCGACTCCTAACAGTTCCAAAATTCCAGTTGTGAAGTAGCAATGAAAATAATCTTATGGGTGGGGGTCACCACCGCATGAGGAACTGTATTAAAGGGTCACAGCATTCGGAAGGTTGAAACCCGCTGCTTGTAGCGTGAGCTCCGTGTGTGTTCCGTCACTGCAGAGACACAATTAAGTAACTCGATCCCCAAAAGCTGATTCATATGTCCATCTATCCAGGAAGTAAATTAACAACTCTAGGAGAGAGGTGACCATGAAGGTCAGCAAGCCACTAAAAAGCCAAAAGGTAAACATGCTGTCTGCTTACCAATGGGGAAAACCAGCGCTATCCAAAGGAACTGTGGAGAAAGGCTTTTTTAATTGGGTCATAACGAATCAGTAGGAATTTGGGGGGGGGGGGCGGGGCAGGGAGGGCAGACAGGGGAGGGTGGTGGTGAAGCTGTAGAGAGACTATAAGCAAGGTTGGTACGTTCCGGGGAGAAGGGAAAGTGTGCCAAGAACACATGTTCTTTCATTGTTGTTCCTTTAAAGGTTTAGTAAATAGAACCAGTGTTTGAGGCATTGGTAAGTGCCAGGAATGCACAAAGGCCGATAATTTCTCTCTATTAGAAAGGCAGGTCCCCCCCCCCCACCTCCGGTGAACAAAAGCCTATGACTTTACATGGCTACACAGCTCGCAGTCGCAGCAGTCTGTGAATAGGAAGGGGGCTATGGGCATGAGTGGTGCAGAGAGGAACAGTGATATTGAGATCAGGCCGAGCCTGTGTGAGCTGACTCCCAAGGCTAAGTAGCATTATGGTGGCAAGGAGGGCAGGAACCGGGAAAGCACATGTGAGGGTCCTGAGCAGGAAGGCAGCTTCCAGATCATCAGCGGCCAACCCGAGACGGATAGAGCCCGGGCATGGCAGGAGCTGAGCAGAGGAAGGCCCTGGAGCTAGGAAGCTCTATGTTAGCAACCAGGGACAGAGGTGTGCATTAGGAAAAGCATCTTGCTGTTGTGGAGACAGAGGAGCAGCAGGTGGTGTGGGAGACCAGTTAGTCCTAGGTACAGGTTAGAGTTGCCTACAGAGATCCAGTAAGGCTGACTGGAGCCCGCTCCGGGGAGTCCTGTCTCCCTTAGTCTGAGACATGGCTTGAGGAGTTGGAATTACTTAAAGATCCACAGGAAACATAAGTGTACAACCACGAAGCTTGAATTAGAAGGTCAGTGCTAAGAAGGAGGAGGAGACAAAGGAGGCCAGAGGGGGAAGAGGGGTGAGGAGGAGAGTGAGGAGGGTGAGGAGGAGGAAAAGAGAAAAGGAGAAGAGGATGAAGAGAATATGTCTGTACCCTGGGTGGTATCTCGACCTAGAGTAATGTGCTAGAGGAGAAAGCGCGCACGCACGCACACACACACACACACACACACACACACACACACATACACATGTGTACACACACATGAATACACACACATATGTATACACACATACACATTTTGTTTGGATAGACACACAACTCTAGAGGAATACCACTTGTGGAGTCTATGGCATGAATTGAAGTTTGACCATGTTGAGTCTCTGATACCTGTGAGCCATGTGAGTGGTTAGCTGGTAGCTGGGCACACAATTGTAAAAGTTCGAGGAGTTTGGGTTTGGGGCATCCAAGAGCCTGAAGCAGGGGGGCCCCCAGAAGTGGTCAATGTCCTTTCAAACCTATTCCCTCTACCCTATCTCTAGTTACTATGCAGCCCAATAATTCTGTTCCACAAGAAGCCACCCATTAGGTCCCGACTTAACGCTTGTGCTGAGTCCAGTTTCCTAGTTTGGAAATTAAAAGCAGGGACAGAATTAAAAGTAAGATTTAGCCAGATACTTGTACATTGACATTCATGTCTCTCAATAGCCTTGGATGAGTAAATAAAATGTCAAATATCCAAACAGTGAGATAAAAATGAATGACTTATGTTGTGAGCTAGAACACAACCCAAGAGAACCAACACACATTATCCCCAGTAACAATAAACCATTGATAAAAGGACAGAAACAGTGTGGCCTCACTCATAAAAACCCCAGAGTAGGCAAATTCACAGACAGACAGTGGCTGTGATTCTGTTTCAGATAATAAGAATGTTCTGGAAATTGATAGGTATGAAGGTTGTACAATATTACGAATGTACTGGAAGCTACTGAATCATACACTTAAAATAGCTAAGCTGGTAGGCTTTATGTATATTTTCCACAATAAAAAAGTAGCTGCATAAGTGCTTTACACAGGGTAAAAAGGCAGACCAATCATCATTGATAATTACAGTATTGCTATGCTGGACGGGTGTTCCAAAGTTCATAGGGAGATTGGCAGGCATAAAGGTGCTGTGTTAACACAGCGTGTTCTGGCCCAGACCTGTTGCTCACCACCTGCCCCAGCCAACCAATTCGATGACCAAGCTGAGGAATGAATAGATGATGACGGGGCATCATGGAGCCTTGACCATGTTCATCTTGGAAGCCTATTGTTTGTTGCTCTCTGGAAGAATTCCCTTTAGGAACTTGTGGTCTTGGCTGAGGAATGTGAGATAGTTCTAATATTGATAGGAAAGATCCACTCACAAGAGGCCAAGTCCCTACCGAGCCCCAACCATGGGGACTTGTTCTGAGGTTAACTCTGGGGAAGGTATGTGAGGCCTACAACCATGGAGCAGAAACCCATTGGCCTGCATATGTGAGCGACTTCTTATCTTGCCAAGCAAACCTATTTTCAAAGATCAAATCTTTAGAGACACACAGAAAATGTAAGGTGTGACAAAATACTTCAGGAACCGAAGGGCATGCCACAGACACAGTCACCACAGGGGTTTCTCAGACAGTGAGTGTGTCTAGTGTAATTTGAGTTCCCTATATGTTCTACCTTCCTAGCCCATGATTCCCCTACAATCATTGCTCAACCTCTTGCCATCTGTGGGAAGTCGTCTACAGGTTTCGTCTGATTCTCAAATGGGTGCACGGCCACCCTTAAATGCTTTAAAATGCTTTGTGCATTTGCAATGTGACCTGGGAGATCAGTTTTTTAATTTCTGTCTAGTGTTCAGGCAACAGGGCCCTTGTGGATTGCCTCAAAAGATATGCTGGGATCCATAATCTGGTGGGTTACAGGTACCTTGCTACCCAGAGAGGGAGGGTGCCCGTCTATCTTCCAATATTATTCTTCTCAGTGCAACAATTTGGGGGGAGGGTGTGTCCAGATCAATATCTGGTATTTTCCTCAGTTGCTCCCTATCTCAGCTTTTCTGTTTTACTTTTTTTTTTTGTCTTGGTTTTTTGTTTGTTTGTTTGTGTGTTTTTTTGTTTGTTTTGAGGCTGGCTCTCTCGCCGAACCTGGAGCTCACTGGTGTGGCTAGGAAAGCCAGCCAGCAAACTCCAGGGTTCCTCCAGTCTGTGCTGCCCCAGCCCTGGGCATCCAGCCTTCTGTACGCAGGTTCTGGGGTATTAGACTCTGGTCTTCATGTTTATCTCACAAAGATTTTATGCACAAAACCACCTCCTCAGGCCAAGTCATTTTTTTTCTTTTTCTTGAAACAGGCATACACCAGCGAAGGTGCCATTTCCTGTGACAGCAGTGTCTCCTTGCTGACTTCGATTTCTTTTCATTCCACAGGGCCTTCACATATGTGTGAAAGACATGCCCAGCTCTCCACTTTATAGAGCAACTGGCTATAAAAGGATGGTCCTCCTAAATAAATAAATAAATAAATAAATAAATAAATAAATAAATAAATAAAGGATCATCCTCCAATGCCCTCTGGTCCCTGCAGTAGTTCCTTATGGGGCTTTTTTTCTTTTTTTTTACTTTATTCTTGTTACATCTCAATTGTTATCCCATCCCTTGTATCCTCCCATTCCTCCCTCCCTCCCATTTTCCCCTTACTCCCCTCCTCTATGACTGTGCCTGAGGGGGACTTCCTCCCCCTGTATATGCTCATAGGGTATCAAGTCTCTTCTTGGTAGCCTGCTATCCTTCCTCTGAGTGCCACCTGGTCTCCCCCTCCATGGGACATGGTCAAATATGAGGCACCAGAGTACATGTGAAAGTCATACCCCAAGCTACAAAATGAGTCTTGTGTGGTCGGTAGGGTCTGGCCAGGCTGGCAAGCAGCAGACACATGGCCCTTCCCTTCCCCCTGCAGGGTGAGGATACAGGAAGGAGAAGGCCATGATGAATGTAATTTAAAGACTCCAGAGGGTGACTCAGACATTCCACTGAAGCTTTTCTTTTCCCTTTGTGTTGATGTGTGAAATGTAATTGCAGTCATTTTTTCCAGCATTGATAAACAATGATTATCCATGGCGGATTATGAACTGGGGCTGGTGAGAACAGTCCATGTGCCAGCATTTCTTTTTCCCACCCCCAACACCTAAGACAACTGCCCAAGTTGGAATTTCTGCCTTCTTGATCCCAGGAGTTTTTAGCAAGAGTTCAGGCTGTAGGTTTTAAGCAGAGTCTCTTGAAAAGAGTGGGGAAGTAGAGAGTTGAGAACTTGAGAATTCTGGCCTGGCTCCATCCCACACTCCCCCATCCCACACTCCCCCATCACACACACCCCCATCACACACACCCCCATCCCACACTCCCCCATCACACACACCCCCACACACACACACCCCTCACTCACACACACCCCCATCACACACACCCCCATCACACACTCCCCCATCACACACACCCCCATCCCACACACCCCCATCCCACACACCCCCATCCCACACACCCCCATCACACACACCCCCATCACACACACCCCCATCACACACTCCCCCATCACACACACCCCCATCCCACACAACCCCATCCCACACCCCATCCCACACACCCCCATCACACACACCCCCATCACACACTCTCCCATCCCACACTCCCCCACCCACCACACCCCCATCCCACACCCCCCATCACACCACCCCCATCCCACACACCCCATCCCACACTCCCCCATCACACACTCCCCCATCACACACTCCCCCATCACACACCCCCCCCCATCACCAACCCCCATCCCACTCCCCCATCACACACACCCCCATCACACACACCCCCATCACACACACCCCCATCCCACACACCCCCATCCCACACACCCCATCACACACACCCCCATCACACACTCCCCCATCCCACACTCCCCCATCACACACTCCCCCATCCCACACTCCCCCATCACACACACCCCCATCACACACCCCCATCACACACACCCCCATCCCACACACCCCCATCACACACTCCCCCCATCACACACTCCCCCATCACACACTCCCCCAT